>NC_053434.1:51403383-51481397 GCF_007990345.1 Gossypium hirsutum
AATAGCCACACAAGAGCATGATTTTAATTTGCTTAAAACATGATCTAATCACATCATAATTTAAGCTCCCTTACTCAAGAACTTACCTCGGGTGTTGTCGAACGATTCCGATAGCTATTCGACCACTTTTTCCTTCCCTTTATCGGATTTAGTTCCCCTTTGCTCTTGAGCTTAATTAAACAAATAAATTGATTTAATCATTTGAGCATCGAAAAGAGGAACACAAGGCACTTAGCCCATATTTATACATTAGACATTAAAGTCACATATGTACGGAATCATGAATCAAACTCAACATTTTAGCTAATTTTTTCCCCTTGGCCGAATATGCATGTCTATTTTGGGGCCGATTTCAACACTTAATACATTCTACAAGTATGGTCACTTGTATGACTAAACACCTTTTGTTTCAAGTTCAAAACTTGGCTAATACACACATATACACACTAGTAAAGCATCCTCTCCCTTTCCATCAATTTAACACATGCATTGCTCATTAACATGCAAAAGTTATATTCGGCCTTAGCACACAACTTGCTAGACGATTCTTCTCCATTTAGCAACCAATGCACATATGTACTCACTCAAAAATGCTAAAAAGGAGGTTCAAGAATCATCAAGCCACCATCACATGCATCATTAACAAGCTTCATATTTAGCATGCAATGGCATTAACACAAACTCCACCTAGGCCGAATCTTAACTCATCCTCATGCCTCATCACCACAACATCAAACATCAACCAAGAATGATGCATCCATGGCCGAGTGTCATTTCCATCACATAGCAAGATTTAGACCATGGGCTAGGTAGAACTCAAGCTAACAACTAAAACATGCATGCATCTCATGGAACATCATCAAACATACCTTAGCCTAGCTACATGCATGGCCGAACCTCTTCAACCTTTCTTCTTCCTTCCTCCTTAAAATTTTTGGCCAAGGATGAACCAAAGGATGAGCATTTTTTTTCTTTGTTTTTTCTTTCTAGTTTCGGCTAAATGAAGATGAGAAAGGATGAACAAAAATTTTCTCCTTTCTTTTCTTTAGCTCACGGCAATGGGGGGGGGAAACAACTACACACATTTTTTTTTGTATTCATCATACTCCTTTTCATTATTTTATGCCCATGCCCCTTATTTTATTTTTTTCCTACATACCTCACTAGGCCAACATGTTCCCAACATGTTTCCACCCATAGCATGGCCAACCACTAGCTCAAATTTTGGGTAATTTGACATGCAAACCCATCATTTTCACAACATGCATTAATAGACCATTTTAAATTAGCCTATCATATTTTCACCATGTCTCATATCAATCCCTATTTAATAATTTCTCATGCAATTGGCAAAATTGGAGAATGAAACTTCCACATACTCATGTACACACATAATAAGCATAGAATATGAAAATCAATTATTTTTATGACTCGGTTTTGTGGTCCCGAAACCACTTTCCGACTAGGGTCAATTTTGGGCTGTCACAACTCTCTCCCACTTAAGAAATTTTCGTCCCCGAAAATCTTACCGGTAAATAGGTTTGGGTATCGTTCTTTCATCGACCTCTCGGTTTCCCAAGTAGCTTCCTCGATCCCGTGTTTGAGCCATAACACCTTCACTAACGGAACCCTTTTGTTTCGCAACTCCTTCACTTCACGAGCTAGGATATGCATCGGCTCTTCTTCATAACTCATATCGGCTTGAATTTCAACCTCTGATGGGCTAATTATGTGCGATGGATCAGATCGATAGCGTCGAAGCATCGAAACATGAAAGACGTCGTGAATCTTTTCAAGCTTAGGGGGCAAAATCAATCTATACGCAACCGGACCAACTCGTTCGGAGATTTCGTACGGCCCAATGAATCTCGGGCTCAACTTGCCCTTACGGCCAAACCTGAGTACCTTTTTCCAAGGCGAAACTTTAAGGAACATTTTATCTCCCACCAGATATTCAATGTCCTTTCGTTTCAAATCCGCATACGATTTTTGACGATCTGTGGCTGCTTTCAGACTTTCACGGATTACCTTTACTTTCTGTTCAGTATCCTTAATCAAATCAACTCCGAAAATTTTACTTTCACCGAGCTCGGTCCAAAACAACGGTGTACGGCATTTACGACCGTACAAAGCCTCGTAAGGTGCCATCTTAATACTTGATTGAAAACTATTATTGTAAGCGAATTCAATCAAAGGTAAATACCGTTCCATGAGCCACTGAACTCGAGGATGCAACATCTCAACATATCCTCAAGTATCTGAATTATCCGCTCAGATTGACCATCGGTTTGGGGATGAAAAGCAGTGCTAAAATGCAGCTTGGTACCCAAAGCTTCTTGCAATTTCCTCCAAAATCGCGAGGTGAATCTCGGATCTCTATCCGACACGATAGAAATAGGTACCCCGTGTAATCTCACAATCTGAGAAACGTACAATTCAACTAGTCTATCCAATGAAAAATCCATACACACGGGGATAAAGTGAGCCGACTTAGTCAGTCTATCAACAACAACCCAAATCGCATCCTTCTTACTTGTTGACAATGGCAGTCCGGACACAAAGTCCATTGTGACTCGATCCCATTTCCACTCGGGTATCATGATCGGCTGAAGTAATCCTGAAGGCACTTGATGTTCCGCTTTCACTTGTTGACATATTAAACATCTCGAAACAAAGTCGGAGATGTCTCGTTTCATACCATGCCACCAAAACCAACGTTTCAAATCGTTGTACATTTTCGTACTCCCCGGGTGACTTGACATTCGGCTACAATGGGCTTCGTTCAGAATCATCGAAATGAGTTCCGAACTCCTTGGAATACACAAACGACTTCTGAACCTCAAACAATCATCATCATCAATTTGAAACTCCGATTCCTTGTTCGGAGCACACTCAGCCCGTTTTGCAACCAATTCATCATCAACTTTCTGGGCTTCACGAATTTGATGAATCAATAATGGTTTGGCTTTTAATTCAGCTATTAACACATTGTCGGGTAGAACAGACAAGTGCACATTCATCGCTCGTAAAGCAAACAATGATTTCTGGCTTAAGGCGTTCGCAACCATATTAGCCTTTCCCGGGTGGTAATCAATGACAAGCTCGTAATCTTTCAACAACTCAAGCCAACGTCTTTGTCGCAGATTTAAGTCTCTTTGAGTCATCAAATTTTTGAGACTTTTGTGATTCGAAAATACATGGCACTTCTCACCAAATAAGTAATGTGCCATATTTTTAAAGCAAATACGATGGCAGCTAGTTCAAGATCATGGGTCGGATAATTTTTCTCATGTGGCTTTAATTGTCTCGACGCATAGGCCACCACTCGAACTTCTTGCATCAATACGCAACCCAACCCAAGTAGGGATGCGTCACTATAAATGACAATCTCTTTGCTTGATTCGGGTTGCACTAAAATTGGAGCTTCAGTCAAATAAGTTTTTAGTTGATCAAAACTTTTCTGACATTTCTCCGTCCATTCGAACTTAACATCCTTTTGAAGTAGCTTCGTCATTGGTGTGGCTATCATCGAGAAACCTTTGACAAATGTCGGTAATAACCGATGAGTCCCAGGAAGCTCCGAACTTCGGTAATATTTCTTGGAGGCTTCCAGTTAAGTATGGCTGAAATTTTACTCGGGTCAGCTCGAATACCCGATGCGGATACCACATGACCCAAGAGGCTAACCTCTCTTAACCAGAACTCACACTTACTGAACTTAGCATATAACTGCTTATCCCGCAAAATTTGCAACACTAGCCTCAGATGCTCAGCATGTTCGGTCTCATCTCTTGAATAGACCAAGATGTCATCAATGAACACAACTACGAACCGATCCAAATATGGTCTGAAGATCCGATTCATCAAATCCATAAATACCGCAGGGGCATTTGTGAGCCCAAACGGCATCACTAAGAACTCGTAGTGACCATATCCCGTTCTGAAAGCAGTTTGGGGTATGTCTGAATCTCGAATTCGCAACTGATAATAGCCCGATCTCAAATCTATTTTTGAGAACATTGAGGCTCCCTTCAGTTGGTCGAACAAATCATCGATACGCGGTAACGGATATTTGTTCTTTATCGTCACTTTATTCAGTTGACGATAGTCAATGCACAACCTCATGGTTCCGTCATTCTTTTTCACGAACAATACTGGTGCACCCCAAGGTGAGAAACTTGGTCGAGCAAAACCTCTATCCGTCAATTCTTGCAACTGAGCTTTCAACTCTTTTAACTCAGTTGGTGCCATACGATACGGAGCTATCGAAATCGGCGTAGTCCCAAGTACAAGCTCAATACCAAACTCTACCTCCCGAACAGGTGGTAAACCCGGTAATCCTTCAGGAAAAACATCCGGGTATTCACAAACCACCGTCACAGATTCGGGTTTCTTGTCTAATTCTTTGTCATCCAGTACATACGCAAGGTATGCTTCGCACCCTTTTCTTACATATTTCTGGGCCAACATTGCTGATATTACAGCTGGCATCCCCTCCAAGTCCGTAGACTCAACTCGGATTACTTCGTTATTTGCGCACCTCAAATCAATAGTCTTGCTTTTGCAATTCACAACCGCATCATGCGCGGTCAACCAATCCAAACCAAGAATAACATCAAATTCATCAAACGGCAAAAGCATCAAGTCCGCCGGAAAACAGGAACCTCGAATTTCTAGGGGACATTTCTTACACACTTTGTCGACAAGCACGTAACGACCCAAGGGATTTGACACCCGAATTACGAACTCAGTAGACTCAATAGGTAAAGTCTTACTGGATGCTAAGGTTTCACATATGTAAGAATGAGCAGAACCGGGGTCAATCAAAGCAATTACATTAGTATCAAAGAGAGTAAAAGTACCGGTAATAACATCAGGCGAAGAAGCATCCTCGCGGGCACGTATAGCATAAGCTCTAGCAGGCGCACGAGCCTCGGATCTGGTCGTAGCACCTCTAGATCCTCTCTGACCACCACTAGCATTGCCCGTATTTCCAGATGGTCTACCTCGAGCAGTGGTAGCACCCGGTTTCCCACTCTGATTTTCATTCTGTTCAAACAACCTCGGGCAATCTTTAATGAAGTGGTCAACTGATCCGCACTTGTAACAGGAGCGGTCAGGGAATCTACAACTCCCCGAATGCCATTTACCGCAATATCGACATTTCGTTCTATCTCGATGTTCATTCCCAACACTGGCGACCGAAGTGCCTCGTGTACCCACAGGGGGTCGATCACGATCTCGTCTAAAAAGGACCGAAGTGCCTCTAAACTGGCCCGCATCATCTCGAAATTTCTTCGATGCCTGTTGAAGAGACTTTCCCGAAGATCTTTTACGAAACTCTCCAGTTCCCACATCAACTTTTTGTTTTTCTTTTCTAAGCTCTTCGGCTTTACAAGCTCGCTCGACCAGTACTATGAACTCTCATATTTCAAGAACACCAACGAACATTTTTATATCTTCATTCAGCCCATCCTCGAAGCGTTTACACATGATAGCCTCGGACGAAACACATTCCCGAGCGTATCTACTAAGTCTAACAAATTTTCGCTCGTAATCAGTAACTGACATGGAACCTTGCTTAAGCTCAAGAAATTCCTTCCGTTTTTGATCAACAAATCTCTGACTGATATACTTTTTCCGAAACTCAGTTTGGAAAAACTCCCAAGTTACTTGCTCTCGGGGCACAACAGAAGTCAGAGTACTCCACCAATAATAGGCAGAATCACGTAGCAAGGAGATAGTACACTTTAGGCATTCATCGGGTGTACAAGATAGCTCATCGAGTACCGGATAGTGTTGTCCAACCAAAATTCAGCTTGCTCGGCATCATCGTTATCCGTAGCTTTACATTCAGTAGCCCCATGTTTTCGGATTCTGTCAACTAGGGGCTTATTTGACCTTATTTGGTCAGTTACCGGAGGTATTGTAGGTGCGGGGGTGGTATTAGTTGGGAATGGAGGTTGTGGGACAGCCGTATTAGTTCGAATGTATTGGTTGAACCAATCATTCATCACGCTATAGAAAGCTTGTCTAGCTTCATCATTCGGGTTACTAGCATTAGGTTGAGAGTCCGCCGGCGCTGTCCCTTGTGCGGGAGCTGGCGCTACACTCTCAAGATCATCAGCTACCTCTCGGTTGGGATCGGGATCCATTACTATAAATAAACACATTTACAATTGTCAGAAATCACCACACTATCAAGTAATCACATAAAATGGCATGTATAGCTAGACCCAACGCATTACGGTAGTCCTAGAATCGACTAAACCGTAGCTCTGATACCAATCAAATGTCACACCCCGAACCCGAGACCGACACCGGAGTCGAACACGAGGTGTTAACAGACTTTAAACCCCTTATAAAAAATATTTCCCAGACACTGCCAATCTGCGTATTAGTCGCTTTAAAAATCATATCTTGAGTTTCAAAACTCGAAAATCAGTTTCGTGATTTTTCCCTGAAACTAGACTCATATTCCCATCTACATATTTTTTTCTAGAATTTTTGGTCGGGCCAATTAGTACAGTTTATTAGTCAAAGTCTCCCATGTTACAGGGATCGACTACCCTGACCTTTGCGCATTACGACTTGGATATCTCCTTTTACAGGGCTCCAATACTGATGCCGTTTGTTTCTATAGAAACTAGACTCAGAGAGGAATCTATACATATATGGTATGACTCCTAATTATCTCTGGTTAATTTATAATGAATTTCCAAAGTCGGAACAGGGAATCCAGAAACCGTTCTGGCTCTGTCTCACGAGAACCTGAATATCTCTTAACATACTGTCCGTATGATTGTTTCGTTACTTTCCTATGAAAGTAGATTCATCAAGGTTTGTTTACATAATTTATTCACTATTTAATTCCATTCCTACTATTTTTAGTGATTTTCCAAATCTACATCACTGCTGCTGTCAGCATCTGCCTTTAAGGTAGACTTTACCTATTTCATGGTTTCCATGATTCAACTAGCCCTTTTTGCATAAATAGCACAATTTATGAAAGTGATTAACCATCCCCGTGGCCAATCCTTGTCAAGCATATCCACACCAAATGATTATAACATTATACTCAAACACATATAAGCCATTTTCAAATGGCTATCCAAAATTTATACAAGTCCAAAGGGTCCACGACCCACAACAAACGGGTAGTCCTATACATGCCATTTTGAAGTTCAACCAAAATTGTACCAAAAGGGGGGGCTTTGATAGTGTGGGCGACTTTGACTTCAAGATCCCGAGTCCGATAGCTGGAGAACCAAATCTATAAAACAGAGGAGCAATGAAACGGAGTAAGCAATTTATGCTTAGTAAGTTTTGAGCAAGGAATTCCAGCACAACAAAAGTATAGCATTCATATAGCTAAACGGATAATTTCATATGCACAAATTTACGATATCGTACTTGCTTCACATTATCAACCCTTATGTACATACACAAAAGATCAACTCAGCCAAAGGCCGGTAGCTCGTTTATCAACTGAGCGAATACTTATTTGTAAGGGCTCAACTAAATTCAAGCACATACGAAACATACCTCAATGTTGGGATGTTTCGAGAGTATTAACTGGAATTTTACAGCAAGTTCATTCATTCCCAAATCACGTACCTTCGAAATTTAACCGGATATAGCTCCTCGTTCAAATGCCTTCGGGACATAGCCCGGTTATAGTAATTCGCACAAATGCCTTCGGGACTTAACCCGGATTTAGTAACTCGCACAAATGCCTTCGGGCTTAGCCCGGAATTAGTATCTCGTACAAATGCCTTCGGGCTTAGCCCAGAATTAGTATCTCGCACAAATGCCTTCGGGCTTAGCCCGGAATTAGTATCTCGCACAAATGCCTTCGGATCTTAGTCCGGATATTGTCACTTAGCACAAGCCTTCGGGACTTAGCCCGGACATCATTCAAATAACCATGCACATTTAACAATAAATCATGGCCCATTCGTATTTCATTTTCGTTAGCAAAACTCAAACACAAGACATTTATCATTCTTGCAAATTCGGCTCAATAGCCACACAAAGAGCATGATTTTAATTTGCTTAAAACATGATCTAATCACATCATAATTTAAGCTCCCTTACTCAAGAACTTACCTCGGGTGTTGTCGAACGATTCCGATAGCTATTCGACCACTTTTTCCTTCCCTTTATCGGATTTAGTTCCCCTTTGCTCTTGAGCTTAATTAAACAAATAAATTGATTTAATCATTTGAGCATCGAAAAGAGGAACACAAGGCACTTAGCCCATATTTATACATTAGACATTAAAGTCACATATGTACGGAATCATGAATCAAACTCAACATTTTAGCTAATTTTTTCCCCTTGGCCGAATATGCATGTCTATTTTGGGGCCGATTTCAACACTTAATACATTCTACAAGTATGGTCACTTGTATTGACTAAACACCCTTTTGTTTCAAGTTCAAAACTTGGCTAATACACACATATACACACTAGTAAAGCATCCTCTCCCTTTCCATCAATTTAACACATGCATTGCTCATTAACATGCAAAAGTTATATTCGGCCTTAGCACACAACTTGCTAGCCGATTCTTCTCCATTTAGCAACCAATGCACATATGTGCTCACTCAAAAATGCTAAAAAGGAGGTTCAAGAATCATCAAGCCACCATCACATGCATCATTAACAAGCTTCATATTTAGCATGCAATGGCATTAACACAAACTCCACCTAGGCCGAATCTTAACTCATCCTCATGCCTCATCACCACAACATCAAACATCAACCAAGAATGATGCATCCATGGCCGAGTGTCATTTCCATCACATAGCAAGATTTAGACCATGGGCTAGGTAGAACTCAAGCTAACAACTAAAACATGCATGCATCTCATGGAACATCATCAAACATACCTTAGCCTAGCTACATGCATGGCCGAACCTCTTCAACCTTTCTTCTTCCTTCCTCCTTAAAATTTTTGGCCAAGGATGAACCAAAGGATGAGCATTTTTTTTCTTTGTTTTTTTCTTTCTAGTTTCGGCTAAATGAAGATGAGAAAGGATGAACAAAAATTTTCTCCTTTCTTTTCTTTAGCTCACGGCAATGGGGGGGGAGACAACTACACACATTTTTTTTTGTATTCATCATACTCCTTTTCCTTATTTTATGCCCATGCCCCTTATTTTATTTTTTCCTACATACCTCACTAGGCCAACATGTTCCCAACATGTTTCCACCCATAGCATGGCCAACCACTAGCTCAAATTTTGGGTAATTTGACATGCAAACCCATCATTTTCACAACATGCATTAATAGACCATTTTAAATTAGCCTATCATATTTTCACCATGTCTCATATCAATCCCTATTTAATAATTTCTCATGCAATTGGCAAAATTGGAGAATGAAACTTCCACATACTCATGTACACACATAATAAGCATAGAATATGGAAATCAATTATTTTTATGACTCGGTTTTGTGGTCCCGAAACCACTTCCCGACTAGGGTCAATTTTGGGCTGTCACAGACAGTCCGAACGGGTAATTTAGGTACTAGAAGATATGCTTCGAACTTGTATTATTGAGTTTGAAGCAGGTTGGGAGCGATATTTGCCACTAGCTGAGTTTGTCTATAATAATAGTTTCCAATCTAGTATTCAAATGGCTCCGTATGAAGCGTTATATGGTCGAAAATGTAGATCACCAGTTTGTTGGACGGAATTGAATGAAAGAAAAGTAATTGGGCTGGAATTGATTCGTGAAACAGAAGAAACAGTCAAGAAGATTCAACAGAGATTAAAAGCAGCTTTTGATAGACAAAAATCTTATGCTGATCTGAAACATCGGGACATTGAATATTCAATTGGAGACAAAGTATTTCTTAAGGTTTCTCCTTGGAAAAATGTTTTGAGATTTGGTCGGAAAGGTAAATTGACCCCACGTTTTATTGGGCCGTATGAAATAGTGGAAAGAATTGGACCCGTTGCATATCGATTGGCTTTACCTTCTGAATTACAAAGGAGTCATGATGTTTTTCATGTTTCGATGCTACGAAAATATAGATCAGATCCTTCTCATATAATTTCTACAGAAGATATTGAAGTTCAACCTGATCTATCATATGAAGAAGAGCCGTTTCAAATTTTAGCACGAGAAGTGAAAGAATTAAGAAATAAAAAGGTTCCTTTAGTGAAAGTCCTATGGAGAAATCATAATGTTGAAGAAGCGACTTGGGAACCAGAGGAAACTATGAGAGTACAATATCCTCATCTCTTCTCAGGTAAATTTCGAGGACGAAATTTATCAAGGGGGGAGAAATGTAATGACCTGAAATTCACGGGCACCGGAAAAGTGAGTTATAAGGCCTCCGTCTTAGTGAAATAAGTTCGAAAATAATTATTAAAAATATTTATGAGCCTAGTGGTGTGTCTAATTAGGATCTAATTAAGTGAATTTAGCTTAATTTAGAGTAAGTAATAAAAAGGATTAAATTGAATAAAGGGTAAAAGTTTAATTATAAAGCAATAGAAAATAAAAAGGATTAAAATGGCAATTAAGCCATTGACTACAAATGAGGTGGCATATTGGTGAAATAAAATCAAAGATTTTTTTAGGTTTTATATATTATAATGATTATTATTATGGTTTTATATTAAATTGTTATGATTATTTAATTGATAATATATTATAAATAAATTAAATAGAAGATAATTGTATGGTAATAAAATATACATGTGTAAGAATTGTATGGGTACATTTGTAATTTAAATATTTAATTACTTAAAATTTAAGTATAAAGATATTTGTTAATTAAATAATTAAATTATAAGATTTTTGGTATGAAAAACAAATTAAATAATGACATTTGTAATAATATTACATTTGTATTATAATTATGTATTTACTTAAATTTTAAGTTAAAGATATTTATTAATTAAATATTAATATTATAAGATTTTTATTTGTTAAATAAATAAAAGAAAGACAAATGGATGGTAATAATAGTGTACAAATGTACAAAGATACATGTATACAAATGTGTTAATTATATTGTTATTAAATTAATAATAATATATATTAGTTAAATGATAAAATAAATAAGTAAAATAAATGAAATAATAAAAGAATAAAAAGAAAGACAAAAGAAACAAAGAAGAAACAGAACAGAAGCATTTCGAAACAGGGAAAGAAAAAGAAAGAAAGAAAAGGGAAAGGAAAAACTAGGGTTTTAAGGTTTGAAGCTTTAAAAGGTAAGGCAATTAAGTCATTTTCTCTTAATTTTGATGTTTTAGGAGCTTTGAAACAAGATTTTGATGAAATTAAGTTGATAGTTCAAAAGTTCATATGTTTCCAAGTAGGGTTCATGTTGGAAAAATTATGGAATTAGGGATTTAATTGAATGAATTCTAAGTTAGAATTGATTAAGGGATTAAATTGTAAATTAGGCTATAAGTTTTATGTTGTAGGGACTAAATTGAAGAAATTTTGAAATTATGGAAATATGCTGGAAATTTTATAGTTAAATATAAGTTTAGACAAAATTTGAATAGAAAAAGAGAGTGAATTGGATTAAGAAAATAATTAAGTTTTGTTAGGATTAAATTGGGAATAAGGTAGGAGTTGTTTAGAAATTTAATTATTTATTATAATTAGTGCTGTAAATAATAATGTAAATTACTATTATTTTCATAGCCAACAAAGAACCTGAAGCATCAGCATCGAAAGGAAAGGAGAAAGTCATCGAGGACTAAAACGGGAGAATTACGGTGTGTATTACTATAATTCAAATTTTAATTATTATTGATTGCTGAAATTTTAATTGTTATGTATGGTAAGTAAGGCTTGAGGTAAGTATGTGATTATTTGAAAAGTGTATTGATTGAAAAATAAATAAATGGTGACAATTGTATGGTGTTGATGGTATACACTTGTGTGAAAATTAATTTGTATATGAATTAAGATAATAGATATTTGAATTGAATGAGTATTGAAAATTTTTGTGTAAATTAAATTGAAATTAGAAAAAGTAAAATAATACCCTATTAACTTGTCAGACTAGATTCGATACAAATGGCATGCCATTGGATTTGTGATGTGATGAAGAGATTGTAGTTCGGCCGAGAAGATGTTTCTATTATTATATACTTCGGTTTATCCGAATAGGCATTTAATGCCTTATTGGTGTGTTTGGGAGGATATATTATACCGGTGTGTTATGGAGGATTTACAATATTCCGAGTGTGTTTGGGTTGGATATTCTGGTGTGTTTGGGTGGAAATCTGCGTATCTGTCATAGTCCGAGCTTTGTTAATAGGGTAAATAATTGAAATGAAATTTTGAAAATAAGATTATTTGTTTTAGTACTATTGAAAGGTACGAGAAAGAATGTATGAACTAAATTATGAATTGAGTTAGTATGAGAAAAATGAATTATGGATTTAAGATATATGAAGTAAAATAATTATATATAAAAGTAGTTTAAATAATTATAGAATTTATGGTTGATGTTTGTAATTTATTAATTTTAAATAGTCTTGATTTATAGTAATACCACTGAGTATATCCATACTCAGCGTACGATTATTTCTGTGCGCAGGTTAGTAGAAGTCAAGTGTCCCGGCTCAGCATCCAGAACAATCCCGACTCCAACACAAACTTGGTGATGTATATTTTTCTTTTGGGTAAAGGTGGCATGTACATAGGTGTTGTTTAGTCACCTGAATATGTATATTGTTTTGAGTAGTGAAGGATGAATTATAAGATTTAGATGGTTAAATGAAATGGTAAGAAAAGTACATGATATTTTGATACATGAACATTAAGTTGTTAAATGAATGAAGTTTTTCATTAATTTTTGAATGATGCTATGATAGTTATTCAGTTAAAATATATGTTAATGATATAAATATTAGTTATATGAATGTGGAACATTGGTGTTGGTGGTTTTGGTTTGAATTTGCAGGAGGTTTACGTAAAAATAAGCAGAAATGCTGCCGAAATTTTTATAAAAAAAAAATTGGAATACGCAAAGAAGCTCCGTTCTTCTTTTAATATGTGTTGAACTTCGAGAGTCCAAGATAGTGATTTAATTATTATATTATACAATGAAAGTTATATTAACTGTAAATTATTCGTAAGTTGTCTTATATGTCCGGTAATGCCTTACAACCTCGTTCCGGCGACGGTTTGGGGTTAGGGGGTGTTACAGTGTTTGTCGCTATAAAGGATTTAGCCTAGATTGGTAATCCTAACATCACCTTATGAGTTCATATAGTAGGGGATTTAGCCTGGACTGGTAATCCCGCCATATGATGTGAGGTTCGCGGGAGTGCATATATATGAAATGATCATTCATAAGAATTGACGAATAGTGGGTACTCCATCGAGATTTCCTAGAAACTGAACGGGATAATATGATGTATGTTAACAAGATGATGAATGATGAGCTCATCTATATACATAATGCTTTTTTATGTGATTAACTCATTGATTGAGTGCATGTGATAGGAAATCATTTCGTAATGGATGATTTCATGATTTAGATATGGATGTATGCTAATTACTCGGTGAGTTTACTTTCTGGTTATTCGAGCTTACTAAGCATGTAAATGCTTACCCCTCTCTTTTTCCCTGTCTCATAGAGCTCGAGGACTCGAAAGGATTGGAGGATAATTGGAGAGTCAACACACTATCAACTAAACAAGCTTTGGTATAAAGACTGTTTATTTTGTTAAATGGCATGTATAGTATTATTTTTGAGTATTTATTATATGTGTCATTTGATTTGCCAAGTAAAGGCATGTAGAAATATGTTTATCTCTTTATATATGGCCATGAAAATTGGCTTAATTTAAGTAGGCTATGTCCTACAATTTTATGCATGGTTTTAATTACTAATGATGAGTTGCTATAAATTGGCAATGAGTTACATGAATGAGCCAATTTCGGATGGATTAATGTAACATGAGAACCCATGACACTAAAGAGGAAAAAACCATTTATGCATGAAACCAATGATATGAAGTTTCCATACAATTATTTTCATTAAGATTATTCACAAGCGTAAAATTATGTTTTCTCTCAAACTTGGTAACCACTAGGCACAAGTAGTAGAAAAGGGGTGACTAAAGGCTTGGAAAATAGCCTATTATAGTCCACATGGTTGGACACACGGGCGTGTGTCTAGGCCGTGTGTGACACACGGTTCCCTCCTATGGACATGTGCTACGGCCATGTGTCCCCTGCACTTAAAATTTTAGCTCAAAGCTGTACACGGGTAGGCCACACAGGCGTGTATCATGGCCGTGTTAAAATGACAGTTTCGTCCATGAGCAGGCAGCATTGGCGTGTTCCATGGCCGTGTTGATAAGTCAGTGTTGTCCACGGTTGAAGGGCATGGGCGTGCCCCAAGATACACGGGCTTGTGAGCCCACACGGCCCAATCTACACTGGTGTGTGTCCCTTTATGTTAAGAAATTTTTTTTGAGAAAACCAAGGTTAATCGAACGTGTCTGAATTTGTCCCGCATTGCCTTCCGATATGTTATAGGTCTCGAAGTCCTATAAAAGGGACGAGATGTTTATGATTGAAAAGTTTTAAATTTAAACGAAATTTTGTGACCTTAGTTAGTATACTGAAAGTGTAAAGTTTCGGTAATGCCTTGAGCCCTGTCCCGGTGTTGGATATGGGTTAGGGGTGTTACACACGCCCGTGTTTTAGGCCATGTATCTCACACGACTGAGACACGCGCCCGTGTCTCTACCTGTGTGCCCAATTCTGAGCATTCTATTTCTTAATTTTAGGATGCAGGGGACACACGGCCAGACCACATGTACATGTGCCAGACCGTGTGTCACACACGACTAAGACACATGCCCGTGTGGACAAAAAAGGCCATTTTAAAGCTATTTTTCTCACCTTTTATGCTATCAACCTGCATACAACACTCTCTGATACCAATATATCCCAATCAAGCAACCAATTCAAGTCAAAAACTATGTTTAAATCATAATATGTCATCACAAGACTCATTTGCATAAACTTACCATGATAACTCCATTCATTGATTACTAGAAACTCTACTAAATATATATATATGCATACCAATATATGGCATGTATAGGGTTTAATTCATTGATTACTAGAAACTCTACTAAATTTATATATGCATACCAATATATACATATATGTATTATTCACAACCATATTTCAAGTTTAACTCACCCTATACATACCATATAAACCATATTATGTATAACAAAGTCTACTGGAGCAATCTGGATAGTGTGGCTTGATGTGTTGATCCAATCCTCCAATCTCACATTAATCTACAAGAAACATTAAACAACATGAGTAAGCTTAATGAAGCTTAGTAAGTTCATTGGTTTTAAAGTTAAATCTTACCGACCATACTATAACAAATCATAAAACATGCAATTCACTAACACTTCCTGCCAATCACAATTTCAAATGATGAATTCACTCTTAAATTCTATCACATTAGTACCACATTACATTTACCAATCTTTGTCAAATTAGAGAACGTCTTACGGATTTGATTACATCGTTTTATTGATGCCATAGTCCAACTATGGTCTTACACATATATTGCCATGGCCCTGTCATGGTCTTACACTCGTAATGCCATAACCAAGTTATGGTCTTATCATTAGGATGCCATAGCCCAGCTATGGTCTTACACTTATACATATACTGCCATGATCCAACCATGGTCTTACGTTCACGGTGCCATAAACCAGTTATGGTCTTTTCACTAAAATGCCATAGCCTAGCTATAGTCTTACATTTAAATATTTCCATGGTCCAACCATGGTATTATCCGTCAATTCATCTTGTGTCACAGAAGGATTGTACTCAATCTTGCGTTCCACTTAATTTGAACTTTCAATTCAATTTTCATATTTTTACGATAATCATAGTTCAATAACAAAATAAGAAATAATACATTATATCATTCCTAAATTAACAATTAATCATGAAAGTTCAACCATATGAACTTACCTGGGGTAGTTTGTAGAAGTTGTAGAAAATTCAGGGACTAATCTGTTAATTTCTCTTTTCCACGTTTATCTTCGGGTTCTTGATCTATAATATAAAATTTTTCATTCATCATCATCAAATTTAATTCTAATTCATGTAATAATTTGTAACACCCCTTACCCGTACCCGAGGCCAGGATAAGGTACGAGACATTACCGGACAAACATACAAATATTAAACTAAAATATGGGCCATAAAATTTCATTCATATTTCAAAACATTCATTCACTTATAAATGGTTCCTTCTTTGAGTCTACGAAGCCCAAAACATACTTTAGAAAGGGTTCAGGACTAAACCGAGAACTTACGAAAATCTTGGAAATTTCATACTTTAAGGCTCCACACGCCCGTGTCCCAAAGTCATGTTCCATACACGGCTGAGACACATGGTCGTGTCTTTGCCTGTGTGGAATATACCTAGGCTATATTCCAAGCTTTGGTCAACTTTAATCTCTTACACACTTATACAAAATCAAAAGCATATAACATGGTATTCATTTAATGATTAAATATTCTCTATTAAACCACAAACATAGCATTTGTATATCATCATACATGTGTCTCTCATACTCATTTTACCTTGTTTATTATAGTACCACTTATACATTTATACCAAGATTATCATCTTACCAAATATCTTCAGCTTAATCATCAGGCATTCATATTTAAAACTAGATCATATCTTTATAAAATACCACAATTCAGATGCGCAAATAACATGTTTGCCTAAAACATTTTAATTCAACTCCGTACCCTACAAGCATTACATTGAGACTAGTCATATATATATATACATGTCATGATACATATCATTCTCTTTCTGTTTTCTTATAAACACATATCATTTATTTCATTATATCAATATGTCATATACCATAGTTTCCATTTATTCCACATATATTTATTTTCCTCCTCCTCTCCATTCCACATCCTTAATGTATATAGCATTTTTGTAAGTACGATTTCACAATTTACTAATAAATGCTCACATCAAATTGTCCACACGAGTCATAGTCACTTACTTTATTTATAATTTGAGATATAGAGCTCCAAATTAAGATCTGTAAATTTCCTCTGAAACTAGACTCACATATCTTTGCACCATAAAATTTTCATAATTTTTGGTTTAGCCAATTAGTATAGTTTATTCATTAAAATTTCCCCTGTTTCACATTCTGACAGTTCTGACCTCTCTTCACTAAAAATTAATTATCTTACAATACAGAAATCAGATAATGTTCTTGTTGATTTATATTTAAAATATACTCATTAGGGATTTTAAAAATATAATTTTAAGCCTCTAATTATTTTTATCCAAATTTTTTTGATTTTTCAAAGTCAGAACAGGGGATCACGTAATCATTCTGAACCAGTCTCACAAAAACATAAATATATCAAAATATAGAACTCCTTTTCTTTCTCTGTTTCTTTTATATGAAAATAGACTCATTAAGCTTTAATTTAATATCTCATTCAGTCTCTGATTCAATTTCTTATATTTTTGGTGATTTTTCAAAATCACATAACTGCTACTATCCGAAACAGTTTTATTGCTAATTCACTCTTACACACTTTCTTTGTATTAACCTCATTTTAACATACATATCACAAATCATTTTCACCACATTTCATACATCACAAGTATAGGCCCATGATCACAAGGTCACCATAAAATCATCCTCATGTATAACTTACTTGTTTATAACCTTACCACATCCTGGTCACTTAATGAACACATCATTCACATAACCAAGTTCATGCACTTATTCATCACAAAACTCACAAAGCAATACATAGAGAGTCTCCCGTTGAACACTTTGGATCAATCCTCGATACTTGGTGGTTTCAGCATATAGCTCCACCCATCATAGAGTTCGGCTCTCTTGTACACATGGTGAACATTCAGTACCACCCATGTGACCTAGCCAATTTATCTCGTAGCTCTCTTGTCTACATGGTGTCCTTCACCTAGAGCCACGCATGCGACCTAGCTACATATATCCCGTAGCTCTCTTGTCTACATGGTGTACACATAGTATCACCCATGCGACCTAGCTACATCATAATGTCTTGTAGCTCTCTTGTACACATGATGTGCACTCAGCACCATACATGTGACCTAGCTACATACTATCTGTATCATCCAATCTTTCCGAAGGTTCAACGGGATTTCTCTCTCTTTTCCAACAATTTCACCAATCAAGTAATTATCCACAAACATATTTCCAATATTATTATAAAATATCATAATACAAGTAATATTGATGTATTACTTACATATAAACTTACATCTCATTTAATATCAAGGCAATAAAATTAAATTACACATTGCCTTATTAAAAATCATGTGAACTTACAATTTCCCATAATATCCATAATCATAGAAATCACATTTATGTATGATAATTCAATGCACTTCATGTACCATAGACATATTTTTAAATCAATTCATAAAATTGGCACCATAATCATTTAATTTAACATAATTCAATTAATTCACTAAATTTAACTTTCAAATAAAAATTACAGCATTATTGTTGTATTATTATCATACCAACTTACATACTTTAAACACCTCAGAAATTATAATAAATATATCAATTTTACATTGAAACATGCATAAATTAATGCTTATTATACATATGAACTTACCTCGATACTAAAACGATCATTTTACCAACTTTCCCAATTTTTGATTTTTCTCTCATTCTAGGTTCAAATCTCATTTTTCGGGATCTAAAACATCATATTTTACTTATTTAATTAATGTACTATTCAAAACATTCCTTAACTCAAACTTTGGAAAAATTACAATTTTTCCCCTAAACTTTTACATATTTACACTTTTGCCCCTAGGCTCAGGAATTAAACTTCATCCATTATTCTTATGTTTTGTGACATGCTGATCACTTTTCCCTTCTATGGCAACATCAAATTCTCACTCTAACATATACTTATGACTATTAGGTATTTTTACCGATTAAGCCCTTTTACTCGTTTTCACTCAAAACCGAGTAGCACAAGTTGTCTAACATAATTTAAAACCGCATATTCAATCATAAAATAGCAAAATAAACACATTTCACATATGGGTATTTTTCCAAATATGAACCCTAGCTTAAATTATTGCTAGAATAAGCTTAATCAAATTACCGAGATTCCAAAAACGTAAAGAACTTGAAAAACGGGGTTAGAACAGACTTACTATTGAGCTTGGAAAGCTTGAAAACCCTAGCCATGGTTTCCCCCATGCTAATTTCGGCCTCCATGAAAAAGATGAGTAAATTTTGGCTTTATTTTCCCTTTTTATTTCTTTTAATTACCAAATGACCAAAATGCCCTTCCTAACTAAACTTTCAAAAATTCCATCCATGTCCAATTTTTGTCCATCACTTAGAAATTGGTCAAATTGCTATTTAAGACCTCCTAATTAATATTTCAAAGCAATTCATACTAGAAACTTCTAGAATGCAAGTTTTGCAACTTATTCAATTTAGTCCCTAACTTCAAATTGAGCACTTTATGCATAGAATTTCTTCACGAAATTTTCACACAATCATGCAATCATATCATAGACCTCAAAATAATCATAAAATAATTATTTTTATCTCAGATTTTGTGGTCCCGAAACCTCTGTTCCAACTAGACCCAATTTTGGGCTATTACACAATTTATGCCCTTCAATTTTTAAAATTACACATTTACCCTAACTTTTTCAATTTTTACAATTTAGTCCCTCACCAATAAATCCATCAAATGAGCTAATTTTTCTCAATTAACACTTTATCTAATTATTTCAGGCTATTTCATGGCTTTTGACATTCAGAATTTCAACACCAAACCCTAACTCTAAACTTTTTCACATTTAGGTCTTAAAATCAATTTCTATTGAAATTACTTAATAAAATCATCATATAATAAAATTAAAACTTTAAATCTATGCTAATTCATCATAAACTTCCAGCACTTGTCCTTGGTAACTTTCACAATCACTCATGGAATCAAACACTAATGAATTAAATAGTTGGACCTAATTGTACTCAAACACATAAAAATTTCAAAGAAAAAGTAAGAATTAGCTCACTTGTAGCAAAAAATATGATAAACCAGCTTAGAAGGACTCTTCAATGGCTGTTTTTGGCTGGAGAATTATGAAGATTTGTCTAGAATTTCAATTTAGTCTCTTATTTTATTTTTACCTTAATTTCCAAATGACCATTTTGCCCCCAAATCATAAAATCTCAAAAAAAAATTTCTGCTTATGACATTTTAGCTATCTTCTTTTGGGTAATTTGCCCTTTATGTCCATTATTTGTCACTTAAACTATTTAATCAATTTAGCAAATTTTACACCTTTTTCAATTTAGTCTTTTTTAATTAATTAACTATTAAAACGTTAAAAATTTTCTAACGAAACTTTAATACTAATTCACTAACACTCCATAAATATTTATAAAAATATTTACGGCTCGGTTTATGAAATTGAGGTCTCAGTACCTCATTTTCGACCCAATTTACTAATAAATTCTTTTAATTCACAAAATTCACTAATTTAAGTATATTTCTAAAATCACATTTCACTTATAAATATTAATTTATTAAATTTTAAAACTCACACGTCAGATTTAGTGATCTCAAATCACTGTTTCTGACACCACTGAAAATTGGGCTGTTACAATTCCACTGTTTTCGACACCACTGAAAATTGGGTTGTTATAATTCCATCTCTGTTAAGTCCATAACTTTCGAAAAATTCACATGATACTCTAATTACGTATTCTTCCTTCCCCAAGTCCAAAAAGCCATGCACCATTCCAAATGTTTATAGAGGCAACATTCCTCACTTTCCAACCTATCCCCTATTCCAAAAGTTGTCGGGCATTCCATATACTTCGCTAAGTGTATAAAGGGTAAGATCCCAAATATGCACTTAAAAATTCTCCTCTTAGGTAATACTTGGCTTTCATAAGATGTGCTAGTAAACTGTTGGGTTTCATAATTAACTATCATCCTTGTTTAGCTAACAAGGTAATGTTAAACTTGGATAAGTCCCTAAACCCCACACCCCCATGCGATTTTGTTGTACACATGGCTGACCAATTGCACCAATGTATGCGCTTATTTGTTGTTGAAATTCACCACCAAAATTTGTTAAATATATTTTCTAATTCAGGAAAAAGGAAACTAGCAACATAAACACTACGTAGCATAAATCAGGATAGCTTGTAAAACTGACTTAACCAACACCTCTTTTCCTCCTATTGAAAGGAATCTCATACTCTAATTTTGTAACTTTCTTATTATTCTTTCTTTTATTCCAATAAATGTGTATTTTTTATGTCACCCCACCATTGTAAGCAACCCAAGATATTTCTCAAGGTTATTTACTATCCTTACCCAAAAAATTCTCCCTACTTGCTCACTTTGTTCAATACATGTGCTACTACTATAATAAATTAAAGATTTATCAAAATTAACCAACTGACCTGATACTTTTTCTTAATTAGCCACCACCTTTTTCATCGCTCTTGCTCCCTCCTTTGTTGCTTCACAAAACAATATACTATCATAAATGAAAAATAGATGCGTTATTGCCAGTCCATTCCTGCCCACTTTAGCACCCTTGACCTGTCCTTCATTCTTTTCCCTTATAATTAATTTAGAGAATCCTTCAGCGCGAATAATAAAAAGATAAGGGTTTAGAGGATCACCTTGTCTCAATCCCCTACTAGGCCTAAATTCTCTTCCTTGAATCCCATTAAGCACTATTTTCTTAGCATATTTTCAATCAAGCTCCATTCCATCCTATCATAGGCCTTACTCATATCGAGTTTTAAGGTGAAAGAACCAACCAATCACCAATCCCTCCTTTTTAAATGAACGCAAAATCTTGTAAGCCACTAAGATGTTGTTGGTAATTTGTCTACCTAGAATGAAAGGACCTTGATTCCCATCGATACAAAAGTCCAACACCCTCTGAATTTATTTACCAACACCTTAGAGATTATTTTGTAAATTATATCGCAAAGGTTTATTAGATGAAACTAGCTTATATTGTTTAGTGAATTAATTTTGGAGATTAACGTAATGTTGCTACCATTGATATCTTTTAAGTCCCTCATTCCTTTTAGCGCATCAATGTAATATCAAGTAACGTCATCTCCTATTATGTGGCAATACTTTTGATAGAATAAGGCTAAAAAACCATCATTTCTTGAAGCTTTTAATGGTGCCATCGATTTAACTACTTCAACATCCTCTTTTTTTAAAAATCAGACATTAACTCCTCATTTATCCTATCCAAAATACAGGGCTAGATGCTTTCAAAAATCCTTTCACATTCACTTACAATATTTGACATAAACAACTCTTGAACGTAATAGGAGGCAATTTCAATAAATTCATTATCTCCTTCAACCTATCTTCCATTCTCGTCATTTAAATCACGAATTATATTCCTTTTCTTTCGACCACATGCAACCTTATAAAAGAAAGACATATTCCGATCCCCTAGCTTGAGCCAGTTCACCCTTGCTCTCTATTATTAGAAAATCTCTTCTTTATCTGCTTCCAAGTTTAGCGCTAGTTTTATATCGGTTATTTATGCTAAAACATCATCATTAGCTTCCTTCTCCGATAATTCTTTTAGTTTAGAGTCCATGCTTTGCTTTCTACCTTCTCTCACTAATTTGATCATGCTAGCCCACCTACTTATCTTTGATCCAAGCATTATTAATTTTTCTAGAACATCTCCCTTACCTAACCTCAACTTTCTACTATTGTTCATCAAAGTTCTCCTCCAGTATCCACTCCAAGTTGAAACAAAAGCAAAATGGTCTTGCCAATGTTCTACCTCTGATTTTTCCAACCGAATTTAGCATAATTGGGCAATGATCTGACATGCTATGTTGTAAATGTTCAAAAGAGTAGCCTTGAAAAATATCCCACCACCTAGAATTTGAAACTCCTTTATCAAGTCTTTCCATTATATTATTACTAAGAAACCTCCCCCTTTACCATGTAAACTATTGTCTCGAAAACCCTAAATCACTTAAGTCACAATCCCTTAACACATCTCGAGAAGTACTTATTTGCCTCTATTCTTGTATATGCCCTTATTTCTTTTCAAAATAAAATATTACCTCATTAAAATCCCCCATCACTATCCATGGCAGGTTACACACTCTCTAACTATCGTAAGAGGTTTCAAGAATCCTTCATTAATCCCTCCACTAGTGCTTCATAAAATCAAGTAAACCTCCAAAAAATTGTTTCATTCTCTTCTTTAATCATCGCATCCATATGATAATTAGAAAAACTTCATAACATTACATCAATCCCCTTCTTCTAATCTAAAGATAAGCCTCATTTTGATCTATTTGCACCGACATCAATCATATACATGAAACCACAACTTTTAATTTTCTCTATTTTTCTTGTGTCAACTTTTGTTTTGATTAGAAACAAAACTTGGGGTCGAAAATATCTAAGAAAATTTTTGAGATAATGAATCGCCCACAATTGCCCTAATCCGTATACATTCCAGCTAAGAGTTTTCATTGCAATTGGCCGGTCTACTTTCTGGCAGCTGGCACTATTTTATTATTCTCATCCAAACTTACCGCTTCTACTTGATTCAAGACTTCTTGCCTCTCACTTTGTGTTCTTTGCCTCTTTTTACCATCCCTATAAGTGATGGGTTTGTTGTAACACTCTGAATTTTAGGGTTAAAATTTTTTAGGTTTTGTGGTTAGGGTCTGAGAGAAGGGTGTGCTTTTGTGTTTAGTTGTATGTGTAAGTGTTAGAATGGGCTGTATAGCAGATTATCGTATTGCACTGTATTACACATACGTCAGCTCGACTGCGTATTAATATCTGAGTGGCTTAGTCTATGTACATGGTGTGGAGGGTTGGATAGACCTTTCGAGGTCTTAAGTGGTGTGTTTTGGTTGGATGAGCTTAAACAGCTCTTATAGGGTGTGATTGGGGGACGGAGAGATGTGGTGGGTTTTATCACTTGACTGCATTTCATTCACATCAGTCTCTGAGTTCTGACTGTAAGAT
This sequence comes from Gossypium hirsutum, assembly GCF_007990345.1. Lineage (NCBI taxonomy): Eukaryota > Viridiplantae > Streptophyta > Magnoliopsida > Malvales > Malvaceae > Gossypium > Gossypium hirsutum. Next base: position 51,427,492 of record NC_053434.1, read on the forward strand.
TGGTTGTTTGTATTCTGTTTGCCTGAACAACGTTTGTGTTGAGTTTTCTGTGTGAACTTGGTGTGTTTTGATTGTTATGTTTGTTGGGACGTTAGTTGCAAGTATGATTTTCGACTCTATGAGTATTTGAAAATCTTCTGTTGGGACGTTAGTTCCAAGTATGCTTTCTGACTCTGTGAGTATTTGAAAATCTGTTGCGCTACTATTGCAATTCTATATTTTTGTCTCTTATTTTATTTCGAACTCACACTAAGCTCGAGTAGCTCACCCCCTCTTAGTGTTTCCCATTTTAAGTGCTTTTCTAAATTCTGACGCTAGACTCTATATGCGGAGATCTCGGATAGTCTCGGAGAAAAATATAATATCAGTTTGTATTTTCAGATTCTATTTTGTTATTCGGTTTTTGAACTATAAGGTTTTATAAAACTATGGGATAAGCACCATTTCAAGTTCTTATTCTTTCATTTAACTTCGGTTTATATTAAACTTAACTGTAAATTTAATGACTAAATTTAAACGATTAAATGTTTCGGTTTGGAGTGATAACTTGTTTTGTAAAAATTTACCTACGATCAATTTGGTGATCAATGTAACATCCAGAATTCATTCTAAACTTCTAGGCCATGTTTAGGGTGTTACATTTAGTGGTATCAGAGCTAGGTTTGTAAAAACGCGGCATGTGTTTTTACGTAATCGTGTGCACACGTGCTTGTTTAAAAAAATTGAGAAACTTTACCACAGTAAGTTGGAATGATTTGTGTTTTGGAAATGTTTTATAGAAATGAAATGTTTGAGACTCCGATGTTGGTCGAGGTAAAAATTCAAAACTGTAAGATTAGAAATGTCGAATTTTTTATTTACTTTGTTTGGTGGTTGTTCTCTGAAAATTTAGATATCCTAAGTTAGCCACATGATAGATATGGATTTTGAAGGTAAGTAAGATTGCGGGGAGTCATCTGCCTCTCTAGGACGTGTGTCTGTTCAGGAGTTAGAAGTCAATACGATCCCGTCAGCTTTAAGTAGCGATAGCCCGGAGGTTGGTACCGAATTGTTTACTCAGGTGGTAGAGAGGTGTTAGAGGAAATGTTTGAGGCTAGATTAGATAGGATTAGTGAAACGCTTCAAGCTAGGTGTGTAGATTGTAGGAAGAAAAGAGATTGTAGTCCTCCGAGGTTGGAGCCTCATTCTGCGAAGTGTGTTAGAACACATTTGAGTGGTAATAGCGATTTTACGAAGGGTGCTGGTAGTGGTGCGAGCATTCTGTTTTGTCAGCACTGTATGAAGTGTCATCTGAGCAAGTGTTGGAAAAAGGCAAGAGCGTGTTTTCGATGCAGGTCCACAGAGCATCAGATTCGAGATTATCCTTGATGATTTTGAGACAGGTATGGTTTGAATGTTTCGACGTTTAGATTAGAATATTAAAATTGTGTTTGATAGGACCATTGTGTATCTACTTCAGTGGTTAAGTATTCTAGGTATGTGTGTGAGGTCTTAAGTTTGATTTGGTTTTGCTCTGGCTAGAGTGCGTAGCGGGAGCGTGTTGGTGTAGCTTGTGTTATACTATAATTTTGTTAGTTGGAAATTTCAGGGACAAAATTTCTTTAAGGAGGGGTGAATTGTAACACCCCGAATTTTAGGGTTAGAAGTTTTTGGGTTTTGTGGTTAGGGTCTGAGAGAAGGTTGTGCTTTTGTTATTAGTTGTGCACTTAAGTGTTAGAATGGACTTGCTGGTCTGGTGGTGGAGTGAGCCTCTTGGTTCCAAGTTCGATTCCTTGTGTGAAATTTTTGGAGGAATATTTTTTTTTGTTTGTTTTGTTTTAATTTAATATATACTTATTTACTTATTTATTTTTGGTTTTTATTTTTCTTTTTGGCTGAGACGTTTTTTTCTTCTTCCCTTTTGTTTTATTTTATTTTCTTTTTATTTGGTCTTTGCTTTCTCTTTGATTTTCCTTTCTTTCCCATGGGAAACGGTTTTTAATGCACATATATCGAAGAATTTCGCTCCTCCGTCGTCGAATCAAGTGTGGCTTTCGTACCTTCTTTTAATTTTTCTTACAAACTTTAATTCAAATTTACGAAAAGTCGGCAACGTGTGGGCGTGAGTATTTGCAAAACTGTTATTTTCGATGTTGTAATGCTGGCTTATGCTTAAAATTTGTATAATTTGGTATAATTTCGAACTGTTGAGGGCTGGGGTGTGCTTCGTGGCTAAAAGCACGTTTTTTAGGGATGTTTTAGGGTGGTTTTGTGGCCACATGGGATTGTGCCGATACACACGAAAATTAAGGTTTCAGGGCTAATTTGACCACCATACAGCCCGGCCACACAGTCGCGTATCTGATTTGGGGATTTTGTCGAGTTTCACACAGTTGTGTCCCTTGGCACATGGGCTTGTGTGTTTAGGGATTAGAGTTTGAGTGATTTGGTGTCACACGGTCGTGTGGCTGATTTAGGGATTTAGAGATCCCCTACGGGCGTGTGTTTTGGACACACGGCCATGTCTGGTGGGCACAGGGATGTGTGATACCCTCATACGACCGTGCCTGCCCTGTACTCTATTTTAGTATAATTGAACAGTGAGTTACATGGCCTGTTCCCACAGCAATGTTCTTGGTCCACCTGGGTTTGTGCCTCAGTCACACGACCGTGTGCCTCTCTTCACACAGGCGTGTGCCTCAGCCACACGGGCATGTGGCCCTCTTCACACGGGTGTCTGACCACCCACACAGCCTAGGCATTTCTACACGGCCAGAGCACACGGCCGTATGGTCCTAAGTCACCAAATTTTTAGTTTGTGTATGTTTTGATCTAAAAATGTGTCAGTGGTTTTTGACCCTTGGCTAGGCTTAGGTAGGGGTAATTAATTTTCTGTATTCGTGGCAATGTGTTCCGCTTAAGTGTTGTTGCGACTGTTTAGTGAAATGTTTGATTCTGAATTTGGACTATTGGGCGTGTGTGCTTATCTATCTCTATCTAATTATCATTTGACTTTTTACTATTTCTGTGAGATTGAATGCATTCATTCACTTGTATAAAGTATTTTAGGTGGGATTGAGAAGAGAAGGGAGTCTAATTCTAATCTAATCTGATAGTTCTACTGTAATTTACTTGTACAATGATTTATTGTATTGTCCTACATGTGCGTCAGCTTTACTGCGTACCATTATCTGTTCTGGCAGTTAAGACTACAACTTGGCTATACAACAGATTACCACATTGCACTGTACTGCACATAGGCTATCTCGGTTGCGTATTAATATCTGAGTGGCTTAGTCTATGTACATGGTGTGTAGGGTTGAATAGACCTTTCGAGGTCCTAAGTGGTGTGTTTTGGTTGGGTAAGCTTAAACAGATCTTATAGGGTGTGATTGGGAGATGGAGAGGTTTGTTGGCTGGATGGATGGATTTTATCACTTGACTGCATTTCATCTGCGTCAGCCTATGAGTTTCGACTGTAAGATTGGTTGTCTGTATTCTGTCTGTCTGAACAATGTTTGTGTTGAGTTTTCTGTGTGAACTTGGTGTGCTTTGATTGTTATGATCTGTTGGGATGTTAGTTCCAAGTATGCTTCTAACTCTGTGAGTATTCGAAAATCTATTGCTCTATTGATTGGAATTCTGTATTTCTGTCTCTTGTTTTGTTTTGAACTCACACTGAGTGTAACGCCCTGAATTTTGGGCCCAGTAGAAATGGGCTTCACGTATCGGAGGAATTGGAATTTAGTCGTGCAAGTGAATGACATAAGTGTGTATCTGCTTCAGTGGTTAAGTGTTCTGAGTATTCTGGGAGTGTTTAAGAAGTCTTAGGTTCAAGCCTTGGCTTTTGCAAAATTTTGGTTTTTAAGGGATGAACCATGGCTCTGGCATGTAGGCTTTATAAATAATTGTGGATGATTTAGGACACAGAAAGAGCTTGTGGTGGAGTGGCAAGGTGGCCTGTTATGTAATTATAAGGTTTGAGGTTCAAGTCATGGCAATGAAGATGAGTATTTATTTTGCTCTCTTGCCATGTGAGAAGTAAAGGTTAATTGAAACTCTGTTGAGGAAAGTTTGAATTAGTCAATGAGTGGTTTATGGAGAAAATCTTGGAGAAGATAAAGAGGAGTTTTAGGAGGATCGGTGCAGGTAATCCGTAACATTAGGAGGATCGGTGCTGCGGGGGACTCGAAGATGGCCACACGACCGCAGTTTTTTTTATGCTTAACTTTATTTATATTTATAATTTCACTTTGGGTTTTGATTCTGTAATAAAGCCTCTTAAACTTAAGTTATTATATTTGGGCTTTATTTATTTGATACTTAACTGATAATGATAGAACGCTAGTTTTCAAAAAGATTAACTATTTTCAAAACACCGCGTTTTTGCAACATTTTTGGATATTGCTTCCACATCAAACAATGTTTTAAATTAAAGACATTTTAAATGGTTAATAAATGGTTAAGATGTTTTTTTAGTTTCTGACAGAGAGATTCCAACTCAGAAACGAATTTCTACCAACAAGACCAATTTTTGAAAGACACTTCAACATGACACGTTAGATTCGGCCATAACGTCTAGGCCAAGTTTGGGGTGTTACATTTAGTGGTATCAATGGGCCTTAGTTTTTGGATTTTAAAGTTATTTACAAATGATTCTGAAGCATTTTGAAATATTTTGATTGAGTGGTTCACCGAGTCTCCGGCGCCGAAGCCGTATGTTTCTGAAACTGTTGTTTGTTTTCATTAAAAAGCAGTAGATAAAAATACTGAGATTTCTTTAGATATTAGACTGTATTGCTACACTTGAAATTAGAGTTTGTATTTATTCTGTGTGTGTTCTGGAAATGGTATGCATGTGATATCTATCCGCTCTGATGGATAGATGGTTTGGTGTGTGCTTGTATTATTAAGATCAGAGCGCGTAGCGAGAGCGTAGCGTGGTAGGCTAGGATGTGCGACTGTTCTGATAGTTGGAAATTTCTAGGACAAAATTTCTTTAAGGGGGTAGAGTTGTAAAGCCAAGAATTTTGGGCGTAGAAGAAATGGGCTTCACGTATCGGAGGAATTGGAATTTATTTGTGCAATTGAATGACACAAGTGTGTATCTGCTTCAGTGGTTAAGTGTTCTGAGTGTTCTGGGAGTGTTTGAGAAGTCTTAGGTTCAAGCCTTGGCTTTTGCAGAATTTTGGTTTTTAAGGGATGAACCATGGCTCTTCCATGTAGGCTTTATAAATAATTGTGGATGATTTATGACACAGAAAGAGCCTGTGGTGGAGTGGCAAGGTGGCGTATTGTGTAACTGTGAGGTCTGAGGTTCAAGTCATGGCAATGAAGATGAGTATTTATTTTGATCTCTTGCCATGTGAGAAGCAGAGGTTGATTGAAACTCTGTTGAGGGAAGTTTGAATTGGTCAAGGAGTGGTTTATGGAGAAAATCTTGGAGGAGATAAGGGAGGAGTTATTGGAGGAGGTTGTGGAGAAAATCAAGGGATTTGGAATGAGGGGGAAAAGCTAGTGCCGTTTGTGATCACTAATTTGGCTTTGAGGAAGTAGTTTCCCATTTTTCGAGATTATGAGCATTTCGGGAGTTCTCTGTTGCACTTCTTAGCCAATTCTTGCTAGGGGTCTTTCGCGTTTTCTGTATATTTTTTTAATTTTATTTTTTAGAGTAGCCAAATTGTTACCATTCGGGTATTTTGTTTGTGTTGGCTTGTCACCTTTTCTTCCCTTTCTTAAGAGTTTCCTCGTGGACAAAATACCCTCTTTTCTCCTCCTCAATCCCTTCCCATTTTTGAATGGTCGTTCTCTGCTCTCTTCTCCTTCTCTCAACCTAGCCGAATACATATTTCTTTACTCCTTCTCTATTTCCTTTTTGGCTTTCTTCTTCTAGTCAACTTTCTCTTCTTTATTTTCTCTATTTCCTCTCGGCTTTTAGTTCTTAATCCTTGTGACCGATTTCTGGATTCTTCTCCCCCTTTTTGTTCTATTTGCGGTTTGGTAGTGGTTCTTTAACAATTGGTGAGTTACATGATTACTACTTGTTTTCTCTATTCTTGCAATATGTTTAAGTCTATTTCTTCTTACACTTTTCTAAAGACGGCTGTCCTTTTCTCCTTGTTTTCTCTTATAGTCAAACCTCTATCTCCATTCTGTTCTCAATTTGTCAAGTAATCTCTGTTAATCGAACTCACGATGAGCAAAGGGGGTTCTAGCAATAAAGTAATAACAGTGGTGCCGACTGGGAGTGGACGCGTAGCCTCTGCCCCCAAGTTTAAGTGACGTAGGGTATCAGTGGTTCAGGAATTTCTGCCAAGTTGCGAAAGGGTAACTGCACCAAACTTTGGATTAGGTAGGCAAATTACAGTCGACCGATCTACTCAAGGCAAGTGGTAGTCAATCTTTCGGTTAAGTGGTTGTTAAGAGTTTTTCTAACACTATTTGATTAGTGATTAACTAAATGTTATGTTTGAATATAGGTTCTGGCGATCGTGAATTCTTAATACTCTATGTGATCAGGTGTGTAACCTTATGCTGTGTTTGATGATCGGTAGAAAAGCCGAAAGTGTGTGTATTTGTGTGCGGTTTTCGATAATCGTTCAAAAGCTGAAAGTATGTGTTATTTACACTGCAATGACTGTAGATCGGTAAAATGCCGAAAAGTCAAAAATATGGTGTATGATGCCACACGAGCGTGCGATCGCACATGTGGTGAACCAAGCCCATGAACATGGGCAATAGGCTGCCACCACGAGCACTCTCGTGGTCTTGGGCTGTTCTGGGCCTCGTGGGCTAAGTGGGCCGTGCGGGCCCAATGGGCTCGTAGGCCCTCACGGATAAAATGTATGTGATGTGGTAAGAGTTGTTTGGACTGTGATGTTTGCATAGCTGTGGCTGTTTTTGGGCTAAATGGGCCACACGAGTGTGTGGGCCCACTTGGGCCGAGTAATAGGCCTTAGGCCCACTTTCACTGTTATGTCTGTTTAGGTTACTTAAGTCGCTTGAAGCGATGGTGGACCTTCTATTGGGTCGTTAAGACCCTGGTTTGTAAAATTACCAAAATACCCTTGGATTGTAAAATTATCGAAATACCCCCGATTTGTAAAATCGAAATACCCTCTGATTGTAAAATTACCAAAATACCCTCGGATTGTAAAATTATTGAAATACCCATAATTTGTAAAATTATCGAAGTACCCCTAGTTGTAAAATTACTAAAATACCCTTGGTTTGTAAAATTATTGGAATACCCTCAAATTGTAAAATTACTGAAATACCCCCAATTTATAAAATTACAAAAATACCCTCAGTTTGTAAAATTACCAAAATACCTTCTGATTGTAAAATTATTAAAATACCCTTTGATTGTAAAATTACCGAAATACCCCTAGTTTATAAAATTACCAAAAGACTCCCAGTTTGTTAAATTATCGAAATACCTTCAGATTGTAAAATTACTAAAATACCCCTAGTTTGTAAAATTACCGAAATAGCCTCAGATTATAAAATTACCAAAATACCCTTAGTTTGTAAAATTACTATTTTGCCCTTGTGGGTAAATGACCGACTTAGACTATGAATTTGACTGATTTGACGATGATTGTATGACTGTGTTTTAACTGACTTGACTATGATTGTAAAACTAATATGACCATTCTGTATACACATGTAATGATTGAGCATGACATACACGACATATTGCATGGTGTTGGGACATTAATATGGAGGAAGAACTGTTCTGATAGGGTCGCACGGGTCGTACAAGACCACTGTGGATCCAGTATTGATCTATTAAGGTCGTACGGGTCATACAAGAAGACTGTAGACTGATGGACGGCTTAGTGCCGCTTAATCTGATTATGGCTCTGTGCCAACCTAAAAATGGCTCTGTGCCATCTTGACTATGGCTTGGTGCCAAATGTATTTACTGTGACTATGTGCCAAACATACTTATTGATGACTCTGTGTCGATCATATTTACCCAAGGCTGTGTGCCGATTATATTAGTGTCGCTGATGGCTATGTGCCAAACATAATACAGTTACCAATGGCTTTGTGCCAATTATAATACCGCTACTGAAGGCTTAGAGCTATATATATACTATCAACTTTGCTGCGATTTTAGTTAGTGCCGCAACCGGTGCTAATTCTGGAGTGTAGGGATAGGTGGGTTGATTTTATCCCTACGTAAGTGTAAGGTTGGTACGGGTGGTGTGTTGTCTGGATCGGGGTGGGATGCATCCTCATGCTGTTGCATATATGTTTATGAGATCTATCAATGTATTGGGCTTAGGCCACTTGTTCTAGTATTGGTTTGGGCTAGTCCCAATTGATTCTATTATAGGTATGACCCAAATGATATTGTAATGGGCTTTGGCCCACATATGCTTTGAACTGGATTGTACTGTTACTGTTAAAGGGCTCTGGCTCAGACTGTTTCTGTTTTTGTTTTGGTATACTGACTGTTACTCTAGTAAGGGGATTACACACTGAGTTTTCATAAACTCACCCTGTTTACTAATTGTGCAAGTAATCCCCAGCATCAGGAGGATCGGTGCTGCGAGAGACTCGGATATGGCCACACGACCGCAGTTTTTTTTATGCTTAACTTTATTTATATTTATAATTTTGCTTTGGGTTTTGATTCTATAATAAAACCTCTTAAACTTAAGTTATTTTATTTGGGCTTTATTTATTTGATACTTAATTGATAGTGATAGAATGCTGGTTTTCGAAAAGATTAATTGTTTTTAAAACATCGCGTTTTCGTAACATTTTTGGATATTGCTTCCGCATCAAACAATGTTTTAAAGTAAAGACGTTTTAAATGGTTAATAAATGGTTAAGATTTTTTTTTTGAGTTTCTGAAAAAGAGATTCCAACTCTGAAACAAATTTCTATCAACAAGACCAATTTTTGAATGACACTTCAACATGACACGCTAGATTCGGCAATAACGTCTAGGCCGGGTTTGGGGTGTTACGCTGAGCTTGAGTAGCTCACCCCTCTTAGTGTTTCCCCTTTCAGGTACCTTTCTGAATTCTGACGCTGGGCTCGATATGTGGAGGTCTCGGACAGTCTCGGAGAAAAATATAGTATTAGTTTGTATTTTTAGATTCTATTTTTTTATTCAGTTTTTGGACTATAAGGTTTTATAAAACTGTGGTATAAGTACCATTTCAAATTCTTATTCGTTCATTTAACTCCGATTTATGTTAAACTTAACTGTAAATTTATTGACTAAACTTAAACGATTAAATATTTCAGTTTGGCATGATAACTTGTTTTATAAAAATTTACCTACAATCACTTCGGTGATTAATGTAACATTCGAAATTCGGTCTAAACTTCTAGGCCGGGTTTAGGGTGTTACATCTGTCCTGAAATTCCTGCAGCACCTCTTTACCTTTGAATGAACATCTTTCATCAATAAGCACATTAAAATAACTAGCCCTAGAATGTACTGTACCCATACCATATTGTGCTTGATATCCCCCGTATTCTTCCTCTATTGACTCCATTAGATTTTGTCGAATGGTTGTGTTTCGCTGTTCCTTCATTACTTTCTCTTCCCATCCTCACTCCTATTCTAATTTCTTCTCTCAGATCATCTTCTCGCAACCATGGATTAGTAGTTTGCATCATTATTCTTGGTGGCACCCTTAAGGAGACATCCCACCCAAATTCCACCACCTAATCTCCTAACATTAAATGAATAGGGCAAAAACCCTCTCCATGACCTAGCCTCCCACATAAAAAATAAAACATTGTAATCTTCTCATATTGAAATTGGGCAGATATTGAATTTTTTTGGTGAACAAACTGACTTATAAAGTTTCCAAATTGCTGTGCCATCCCCTCCAACAAAAACCCTAAAGGCATATTATGAATTTGAACCCAAAACAAGGCATAAAACAGCAAGACCTGCATTGGATCCTCCCCCTTTTCCATCTTGTGGAAAATTATAAGAATCCTATTGAAGACCATGGCATCCCATCCATCACCTGCTTCAAATCAATCATATAATAGAATCAAACAACACACTTTTTTCACCTATATCCGTTATCGAAGTTCCCCCTAAAGGATGTTATAGGTTCGCTAACATGCTCCTCAGTGATGGAAAGTGCACAACACTTTTCGTTAATACTCGTCCCACTAAGCATAAGTTGTAGTCTTCATCAAGCCCTACTTCCTCTTCGACAATTCTGATTGGTATGTCTTCGATTTCATCAATATTGAGATTAGCTAACTTTTCCTCCATCTAGCATTCACTGATTATGCTACAGGTTTTCTCAACAGAATCAATCGCTGCCAATAAGATCTCAAGAGAAAGAAGAAAACAAAACAATTGTGTAAGAAATTGCAAACTAAGATAAATGTTATACGATAGCAGACTTATTTAAAAATAATTTAATTTTGATTCCCTTAAAGAAATCTTTGACTTTGTATTTGTTAATACCTTAAATTTAATTAGAATAATGTATTTTATAAAAATAATCATTAACTCCGATCAAATTAAGCAGGCGCAAATTTATATATAATATATATATAAATCATTCACTCCACCTCCTGAAAGAACTTCAAAACCATCAAGGTAGAAACCTTTCCCTCAGCCCTATTACAAAAAGATCAATAAATGGGTTAAGAAAAACCCAGATTTCCTTGCTTCTAAAAATCCAATCTCTACTGTTTGTATGATGCAACCTACTGCGTCATATGACAAGGAATTCCCTCCACTTGAAAAGTATTCAGAAAAAAATTACACTCATGCACAAAAAATCCCTTCAAAAATTCAGACAATATTTCTGATGCACCCTCAAAAGTAAGTGTTGCAGAAGCTACCTTAAATTGGCAAGCGAAAAACGCTATTGCTCAAAATCATGTTTTAGAGAAGATTGATACAAAGATCTCAACTGTTGAAGCAAAAATAGATGACAACACCAAGATGGTCAGAGATCTTATCCAGCTTTTGCAAAAAAGATTAGATGCAGTAGCAAGAGAGCCGGCAGCACCAGGACAAGATTTCTTTTCTCACCTAGCTCAAAGAGAAAAAGAAATCCAGAAGCAAAAAGACCAAATCAAGACTCTTCAAGATATAGGAAAGATTCCTGAGCCACCTCAGAGAATAGAAACAATTGAATTGATTCCATTAATTAGACAAAACAGTTCTCTTTCAACAGAGGGAGTAAGAATCACCTTTCCAGAATTTCCAAAATCTACTAAACCAAGTACGTATGAGATCTTCTTGGAAATTAAGAAGTAAGAAGCTAAGAAGAAAAAGAAAAAGATTGCTGAAGAAACAAAAATACCCAGTGAAAATGAAGCTTACCAAGCTGAAAAGAAACTTGGAAAGAGGCCAATTATAGAAGAATCACCACCAAAATCGCCCTCTCCAAAACAAGTTTCAAAGTCTCTGATGATCCGGGAAGAACAACAAAATCCTTTAACAACTTTTTTAAAGGATTACACGAAGTCCACAATCCCAAGAATTTCAACCTTGCAAGATCAAGGAGAACAAAAGTCAGATGATACTGAATCTGATTCATGGGAAAAGACAAGCACCCCAGAAGTGTCAGAATCTTCATCAGAAAAAACAGAAACAGAAGATGAAAATCTTCTGAAAGCCTTCCAAACAACCAAAGTGGAAGAACCAAGCGATGATGAGAAATGCAAGATATACTAGAATCATCTTCTGCACCTCAGAGACAGATGCCGAAGACTTCCATAGGCAGAACCACTTTCACTCTTGATGATTTACCACTAAAGAAATGGCTAGACAGGATTCAAGAATTCCATTCCTGGTTAGAAACTTGCAAATTAACTGAAGATAGCAATTACAACATTCTCATGGAATTTGTTTCCAGATTTACAAGAATGTTAAGTGATTGGTTGAATGCTATCACCCAACATGATCTAATGCAGTTTCTAGTCCTTCAAGACCTGACCCAACCAATCCGAATCATACATCAGTATTTTGTAAGAAACCCTGAAGATTTGTTAACTCTGAAAAAAAAAGGGAATTCTACAAAAGAAAATGTTGTTCATACAGAAAAAGGGATTTAGCAAAGCACTTTAAAATAATGACTAAGTTATTTTGTGCTTTAGGCTTAAATCCAAATCTCAAGCCAGTCATCCTCTCATCTCTTCCAGATCCAATTCAAGTTGCAGTCAATCAAACTCTTCAAAAATAGAATAAAGATATTCTCCAAATTACAGTTGGAGAACTTCAACAAGAAGTCTTTATTACTTTAGAAGATATCTGCAATAGAAGAAAGATATTCAAAGATTATCTCCATGGTGACAAGAAGATTGACAAAGCCTGTGATGATTCTTATTTGGAGTACAAATGTGCAAAAGAACAGTTATGTGATTGTCGCACAAAAAAGAAGAAGCATTTCAAGAAACATTCTTTTCCAAAAAAAATTTCCAGAAGAAAGAAAAGAGTTAGGCCCCAATGGAGATGTCTCAAGAAAAAAAGAAAGTCGACAAAATTCGATCGTTGCTACATCTGTAATCAGAAGGGACATTTTTCAAAAAATTGTCCAAAAAACAAGCAAGCTAAGAAGATTGCACAAATGATGAAGCAATCAGGGATTAAAATCTGAGAAGAAGATGGTATTGAGTCTATTTGCTCTATTGAAGATGAACCATCAGACAAAACAATCTGTGCTATTCCTACTTGTCTTAGTGAATCTTCGGATCTAGAATCAGATTATTCAGATATACAGATGATGCAAGCTAAAGTTCAAAATCTTTCTAATACAGTTCCAGTTTCTCATGTACCGGTCAAGATCTATTTAGACAAATATAGTAAACCTATTACTATAATTGCTTTATAGATACTGGAGCAGCTGAAAGCATCATGAACCTAGATGTTTTACCTCTAGAATGGTGGAAGCCTAATGTAAGGTACTTTAATTCTGCTACTGATCACCCTTTCGCTACCCATTTGATTAGTAAACTCATTACTGTTCAGTTCTTCCCAGGCTGTTGTGTAAAAACTACAGTCCTTGGTTCAAAACTCCCAAGAAAAGATATTGTAGTAGGTTTTGACCTCTACACAAAAGCCCAACAATTGAGAATACTCCCAGATGGAGTAAGATTAAAAAATCTTTTCCAACCTTTTGTGAAAATCCCAAAACTTTTTTTTATCCAGGCAGAAAAAATCCTTCACATCATTCAGGAATTGAAGGCCCAATCTTGTGCAGATTCTCACTTAAAATTTCTAAAAAAATGCCCAAATCCTTTGTGGAAAAAATTAGATTTCTTCATTCATCTTTCTTTCAAGAAAAATGAAGACATCAATCCAACAAAGGCCAATCACCAAGGAATGAATCCAGATCATCTATTGCTGGCAGAACAAGAATGTCAAGAACTCCAACAGTAAGATCTAATTGAGCCATCAGACTCTCAATGGGCATGTGAAGCCTTTTATGTTAATAAAAGATCTAAGCAAATCAGAAGAAAATTAAGATTGGTGATAAATTATCAACCACTTAATTACTTCCTCCAAGATGACAAGTTCCCCTTGCCAAACAAAGATTTACTCTTTTTAAGCCTGGCAAAAGCTAAAGTTTTCTCTAAATTTGATCTTAAAGCTGGATTTTGGAAATTAGGAATACACCCTGATGACAGACCAAAAATAGGATTCTGCATTCCTAGCAGACACTTTCAATGGAAAGTTATGTCATTTGGATTAAAGACATCACCTTCTCTCTTTCAGAAAGCAATGATAAAGGTTTTTCATCCTTTGATGAAAAATGTTTTGGTTTACATTGATGACATCTTGCTTTACAGCCAAGATGAAGAATATCATGCTTAACTTCTTGAGAATTTCAAATCCCTTATTTGTAAACGCGGGATAATGCTTTCAGAAAGAAAGATGCAGATCAAAAAAATAGAAATCAAATTTTTAGGGATGGAATCAAAGATGGAAGCTACTCTCCAGGTCCTCATATTGCCTAAGAACTCCTGAAGTTCCTATCCAAAAACCTGTCTTTTAAATAGGTACAATAATTTTTAGGGATAGTTAATTATCTTAGAAATTTTATTCCTAAAGTTTCTAAGTATATTAATCCCCTAACAAAAATGCTCAAGATAGATCCTCCCTTATGGTCTTCTTCTCAAACGAAAGTAGTCCAAAGGTTGAAGGAATTAACCCAAGACTTGCCTCCACTCCAAATTCCTTCTAATGGAAAAAGAATTCTACAAACTGATACCAGTGATAAATATTGGAGAGCAATCCTACTTGAAGAAAACAATGGAAAAAGATGCCTCTACGGATGCAAAAGTAGAAGATTCACAGATGTAGAAATCAATTATCATTCCACTTTCAAAGAGATTCTTGCCGTCAAAAGAGGTATTGAAAAATTCAAGTTTCATCTTCAAGGATACTATTTTCTTGTTGAAATGGACATGTCATCCTTTCCACAAATGCTTAAGTTCAAGCAGAAGATAGTTCCTCACCCTCAACTCCTCAGATGGGCTGAATGGTTTTCTCAATTTAAGTTTGATGCCAGATACATAAAAGGAAAGCAAAATGTTCTTGCCGATCTGCTTTCCAGACCCAAACCAAAAATTCTTGCATACAAAAGAATTTTCCAGCCCAGACCCATTATGATGTGCAGACCATCTTCCTCATCCTCCACTTTTCCTACTGCTTATCCTGTTGCTCCAAACCTCAATCTAGAGTTTCCTCCTGAAGTGATGAGGTTGATTGAACAATGAACTTTTCATTCAAAGACAAAAGACATGATGTTTGAATACCAGATCTAAGTCTTTAAAAATTTTGGTGGACTCATCTTATGACCATGGGGTGTACATCCTGAATATCCTTTCATCCACCCTATCAAGTTTGAATTTGTTGAACAACCAGATGAGGTAAAATGGTTCTTATGGTATCTCACTCATCTCTACCATATAGCTATTCAGTTTCTCATTCCTGATCTCCGTTATTTTTTGGTAAAAGCCATTAGAGGAAATGTTGAACCACACAACCAAAAATTTTTCACTTTTTTATGTTGGTTCTATCCTCTAACTCAATGGTTAAATATGATTGATCAGTATTACCAAGAAAATAAAGGAAATTATATGGTCATCATCTTCTACAAGCCTCAGTATTTTGTTACACGAGGAAGAGTAATCTAGTTAGGTTCTTTCCCTACCGCCTGGATTCACAAAGTTCTTGATGAAGATTTCAGAAAACATGATGTGTAATACAGGATCATACAGAAGTTCCTTTGCCAACTCAACAAGGTTATCCCATTTGAAGTATGGCCACCTCTAGAAATTGATGCTCCTTGGGACACATGGCCTATAAGATATAAGTCTTATCACAAAGGAATCTTAAAAACCATACAGAAATATTATGAAAGTATACCAAATCCCTCAGAATGGTCCCAAGAATACCCGTGGTATTGCAGTCAAATCAATCTATTAAAATTGCACCAAGAACAAGAAGTTGATGGGAACAAAGACATAAATAAAGATATGGATGAAGATAGCGGTGCTTTTAAGGAGCCAGACATGACAACAAATAGTGATTACTCCATGGATAGTGCTCAGTACCCCCACTCAAGTAGAAACAGTTGAAAGATGTCACTCATAATTCAGCCGCTTTATGTCTATAGTACTGTTATCCTTCAATAATGTTTGTTGTACTGTTTACTTTATGTCATAACAACTACTATTTTTACTATTTACTATTTTGTTGTATTATCCCTCCTTTGGATATAAAAGGAGAAGAAATCAGTGTGTAAGATCATCGAGCCTTCTATCAATAAAATATCAGTGTGTTTTAGTATCTATGGCTTTCTAAACTCTCATTTTTCTCTAAGTCTTCTTCTTCTCAGAAAATTTTAGATGAGTTCACAAAGAGTTACAATAGAGTATGCTCTGTGCTTACCATACAATCAATTCTGCACACCAGAAATATTGAAATTCTGATCAGTGATAGTAATATCGCTGAAGACATCGTATGTCTCCTGAAGTAAGGGTTTGAAGCTAAAATGCAATGTCTGTCTATATGACCCATGAGGAGAGGTTTGAAATTAAACAAGTTCTTCTTTCTTGCAGTCCATGTGACTATCCTCCCTGTTTGGCAGGTCCTCATATTGCCCAAGAACTCCTGACTCGAGACACATTATTTCGGCTGATAAGGGCAGAATAAGGTGAAATGTAATGATTTGACCCATACAAGCTATATTTTTCATTAAATTGGAAAAACCAAACTACTTAGAGATTCAATTTTTTGAGATTTTCTTTCAATCACTCAAACATTAAATTTCTAGTAATAGTTGATTATACATATCGCATTGTGTTTATATTTTTATTTTGGTCATCCAACTTCTAAGTTGTTTTCATTTTGATCATTCAAAAAGATATATTTTTTAAATATTGACTAGAGTAAAAACCCATTAAAAATTAAAATAAAAAAGTAGTAGAAACTAAAATAATGCATTAAAAATTAGTGAAACTCTACTTGTTTACCCCATTGCCAAAATTTCTAAACTTATTTTTCTTCCAATATTAAAATTTTAACTTCCCAAACATTAAAATTAATTAAATAGATTGTTAAAAAAATTATTACCTCTTAATAGTGTCAGGTGATTGTTAATGTAATATTGCAATTAATTAAATTAATCTCTTTCTAAAATTTAAATTTTATTTTATGTTTCTAAAATAAAATCAACTCAAATAACTCATATTTAATAATTATTTACGAAATCTAAATTTCTTTTTATTATATAATAATTAAAAATAAATAAAAAATATTTACAATTAATTAAATTTTCTCTCATACCAAACAAAATTTATACTTTTTCATCACTTCTTTACTTTAATTGCACGAATTCTTGTTTAGTTTTAGCTTAATAAAGAAAACTCAACATTATATATATTTGGTTCAAATGAAATTAAAAAAACCCCCCTAAAATATAACTTCCCCAAAGCCACCAGCATTAGCTTGTAGCAAATCAATTGAGCATAGCCATAATCCATTTCGTGCACCAATTTAGCAAGCAAATCAGCACATTTATTTTCCTCACGAAAGATGTGCCTAACCTGTATAACCCAGCCTTCTTCAATCAAATTCAAGTAGTCTCTATTTAGTTGACATGTGTCCGTTCCTAAATAGATTTGGAATTATATAATTAAAATTTTTTGATTTTTTTAGAAAATTGTTAAATATTAGTTATTTGAGTTTATTTTGAGGTAAATTATTAAAATAGTTATTTTTGTTTAGCTCAGGTTATGTTTTAGTCACTTATGTTTGAAATGTTATATTTTAGTCATTTACGTTATCGTGGTATAACATTTTAGTCATTGAGCCATTAATTGTCATTAACGGTGTAACAGTAAGTAGACGTAACACGTTAAATCATCATTTTAAATAAAATTTTTAGGTTAATTTATACAATCAATCCACAAATTTTTTCATTTTGAGCAATTTAATTTTTATATTTTATGTTCTTTTAATTTTTTATTTTTTATTTTTCATTCTCTCCTGCTTCTCCCACCGTTTTCCTCCATTCTCCATTTTTTTTAACGTAGTTTTTTTATGTTTTCCATTTGTTAGAACTAGTCTCTATACTTTTATTTTTTAAACAGTTTCATTTTTTTTGAGTGAGGTGAGCTTATGGACTAGTTTTAAGAAATATAGAACATAGAAACACTACATTAAAAGAATTGAATAAGAGGAGAAAATAGAGGGAGAATCAGAAGAAAATGAAAAATAAAGAAAAACAAAGTAAAGTTAAAAGAACATAAAAAAAATAAATTGCTTAAAATGAAAAAAATATAGAGATCAATTGTAAAATTTAACCTAAAGTTTTCATTTGAAATGATGGCTTAACGTGCCACGTCAGCTTACTGTTACACTGTTAACGACAATTAACGGTTGAGCGACTAAAATATTACAACGTGATAACGTAAGTGACTAAAACGTAATATTTCAAATATAAGTTATTAATATGTAACTTGAGGTAACTAAAAGTGACTATTTTAGTAGTTTACCATTTATTTTATTAAGGATGATTTAGAAACATGAAATAAAATTATTGAAATTTAGAAGAATATTAAATTAATTAATTTTGATATTATAGAAACAAATTGGTTGATATTATCAAGGGATAAAAAAAGTTTCAATAATTTATTTTCTTGATTTTGATGTTTTGAAATTTAAAATTTCAAGATTGAAAAAAAATAAAATTTTGACAATAGGATAAACAAGGAAATTTTGACAAATTTTTTATACATTAATTTAGTTTCATCGTTTTTCATTTTAATTCTTAATTCTTTTTTACCTAGATCAAGACTTAAGGAATACTTTTTTTGGTGATTAAAATAAAAACGACCTTAAAATTGAGTGATTAAAATAAAAATAAAAATATGATGTGGACATAATTTGATGTGTACAATCAACTACTATTAATGATTTAATACGTAAATGAATAAAATAAAAATATCTTAAAAATTAGGTGACAAAATTACAAAAATTATTTTTAGATGATTAAAATGATAATGATAAGCATAGTAGTTATCCAATTTATTTCCAGAGCATACTAATTGACTGGAAAGATTTGTTTGTTTTTAAGAGCATTTTAATTGGAATGCAACCAATAGAAAATATATAAAACAATTGACAAATGAATGAGAAATGTTGATTCTGCCACCGTCAAATTTATTTATCATTTGTACGCCTATATTGAAATTTATAATGGAAAATGGCCATCTGATTAAGAATTCCATTAGAAATTAAAAAACATGTTATCTATCACGAGTTCAAAAGAGAAACAGATAAAAATAAAAGTTCATACCTTTTTTTTTATGAATGTGGAATATGGTGTAGTGGATGAAATTGTTATCCTAATTATTGGATATTTTTCTGCAATCAACTAGCTTCCTACTTCTCCGTACGATTTAAACATTCTTAAAGAAAAAAAGAAAAAAACCTCGCAAATAGAAATCTCCCCACTCATTACGAAACCATTCTATGTGTAGCCACACTCGTTGCTTTTTGCCTGCTTTCACTTTACAATTAATTGATCTTCTTCTAAGATGCGGAGATGTTGATTTGCTCCGCGGAGGTTATTCAACATATTCAGATTAACTTTTTAAATTTAAATTTGGTTCAATTTGAAAAGTAAATTTATTTTTTTTATTTAAGTCTCGTCTAATTTAAGAAAGATAAATTTGAATTCGATTCGTTTTGTTCATATTTAATTATTTTAAATTAGTTTTTATTTAAAAGTAAAATTTTAAAAAATATAATACACTAAATGCACTAAAAAATTAAAATAAAACTTTTGTAACACATTAAAAAGTATTTATATTGAAGAACACTACCATAAATATGTATAACTACCCATAATCCCTCCCTAACCCATAAATAAGAGGATAATGTATTTCAACGCGCTCGAATCCACATCCTCCTACATTGACAACAATGTCTATACCAATCAAGCTAAAACTCAATTAACATATAATAAATGTTCTATTATATTAAAAACAAAAATAAATATAATAAATATTTTATTGTATTAAATATAATTTTTATAATTTTATATTTTGGGTTGGGTTATTTAGTTGAATAAGTTTTTTTTTTAGGTTTTGGGTAACGGGTTAATTCTTATTGGGTTAGCGATTTAATATAAATATATATAACAATTATTTAACATATATAATTAATATAATATTTTTATAACATAACATATTCAGGCTGGGTCGGGCTCGGGCAAAAAAATCTTGCCCAAGATTCGGCCCTTATAAAAAACGGGCATTATATTTTACCCAAGCCCATTTTTTGGGCCTTGTGTTTTGTCCAAACCCTTGATAAGTGTTGAAAGTAGCATGTTTTAATCTCATTTTTAATGCATTTATTGGGCGATTATTCAATGTTAATGATGAATTTTATACTCCTAATCCTTTAAATTCATATATTTATACTTAGGAGAGCAATTGGAAGCAAAAGGAGTGAAAAACGAGCTAAAATAGAAAAATTGGAGTAAGGTACATGAGCCACATGGGCTGCCACGCGGTCATGTGGTAGGCTATGTTGATTTCGTGAATTGCACTTTGGACAATGGAAAAACGCGATTTTTAGGGATTTTCGGACATTCTGAGACCTATATATGACAAAAATAAGACGATAGGAGTGAATCATCATAAAATACTCAAGAAAACAACTCAAAAAACACCACTGAAGCCGATTCTGAAGTAGATTTCCATCAGGATTGAAGATTCCCTTTTGATTTCTTTGTAGATTATTATGACTTTCTTTCTTTCTAGTGGTTATACCATATTTTGAATGTTTTTATTTGTTAGCATGAACTAATTTTCTAAATATATAGGGAGATGAACCCTATGATGGATACTGCTGTTTGATTTTTATTTTACGCAATAAAGACTTAAATCTTGTTCTCAATTATGTGTGCTTAATTCTTGGTTTAATATTTCTAGAGTATTGATTCATGTTTGACGTGCTTAAACTAGAGAAGGAATAGAACCTGTTTAAGAGTAGATCTAGCGTAATTGAGTGGAGTTGAATGCAATCCTAAAAATAGGACTACATAAATTTATCGAATTAGAGTTAAATCTAATAGGGGAATCCATAAATAGAGTTAATGCGATAATAGAGGTTTTAATTAGAAAGAAATTTCAATTAATCAACTGCTAGTCAATTTTTATTATTCTTGAAGAGAGAAATTAGCATAATTTAGTGATTTTTACAGATTAAGTGTAACACCCCTAACCCGTATCCATCGCCGGACTAGGGTTAAGCGGCATTACCAAACATATCGAAACACTTTGCATTCATTTCACAAACATAATAGCATCATAGTCAAACATCAACATAAAGTCCCTTTCTTAGGTCAATGAGACCATAAACATGCATTGGTAAGAGGTCGGGACTAAACTGAATACATTCATAGGTTTCATCACTTAGAATTTTTTTTTCCATTCTATTGAGGTCACACGCCCGTGTAACCAGGCCATGCCAAAACAGAGTTTACATACTGACTTTTCCCCATGGCCAACAGACATGCCCGTGTGGTTCTTAGCTAGCTACTGACTTAAGCCCACGGTGTGCTATGGCCGTGTGGCACAATCTAGGCTTGGTTTAAGCCAACTTGCCACCGCATTATGGGTCAACCTACAAACAAAGAATAAAGCATATATGTACAACTCAATTAACCATTTTCTCATGCTAAAACACATATCATTTATACTATAATATTATCAACCATTTACATACTTATAAACCTTTCCTATTTATAATGAACATAATGTAAGATTATATCAAATCATCATACAATCTCATTCCAAAAATTCACCACACTTACCATTTTCTTTATCCAACTAAACATACTACAATTTCAAATTAACATCACATATCATAAGCCTTTCTCAACCATAAGTTCAAACACAAATTAGCCAAATCACATGGCTAAATATATACATTACAAAACATACTCCATAACTACTAGCCTATACATGCCATGCTTTAACTATATATATACATTTTCAAAATTACCAAAATGAGGTTCGATAGTGTGGCAACAATCCTTGATGAATCCCCAAGCTTGATAGCTTCGATATCTATAAAACAATTCAAACACACATACAAAGTAAGCTTTCAAAAGCTTAGTAAGCTCGTACTCAAATCATCAATAGTACATGAACATAGAATAACAACATATGAGTATTTGCACAATTTCCATCCATAAAACCATATCAACTCAATGAAATTCACATACATAATATCATTTACCACTTAGGTATTATACATACCTGAATCTTTCTGTACTTATTCACCTTCGTAATTACCTCTTGTTGAATGTTCTAAGACTTTCCATAAGTTGTTCGTAATTTAAACATCCACACACTTAGTGCTATAATGTTAGCCGAAGCTAAATATTTCCGCACACTTAGTGCTATCTCATATAACTGAGACTAAGTCAGAATAGCACACTTAGTGCCTCAAGTAGCCGAAGCTAGTTTAAATCGCACACTTAGTGCCAAAGCTAGTTTAAATCGCACACCTAGTGCCAAAACTTTCGATTCATCATCATATTATCCAATTCAATTATATACAACTCATGTATAATAAAGGCATCAAAGCTTACTTAACATTATATTTTAAGTACGAACTTACCTCGTACTTGAAGGTGTCGACTCAAACGTTTATTCTATAATCTTCGATTTTCCTCGATTTAAATCTGAACTCCTCTTTTCTTGATCTATAAGTATTCAAAATTAATCCTTTTATTCACCAAATAATTCAATTCAATCCATAAACACATGTTTAGGGCAATTTGCAAACTAGCCCTCATATTTTCACATTTCGACACTTTAGTTCCTATTTCACAAAATCACAAAATATACATAATTTGCATATACACAAGCTTAGCCCAATTCTCCTAGTACTCATACTAGTTCACACATTTCATTTATTTCACATTTTAGCTCCTCAAAATAACATTTTTACAAGTTAGCCCAATTTACTCAATTTCATAAAAAATTCAAAGATACCTTCCCTAATTCACCATTTAACAACACAAAACTCATGAATTCATCCATGGCATATTTCAAAATCATCACCAAAATTAGAAATTGAAGCATGAGCTTTGTAGTATACTAAACAACGATCACAAAAACGTAGAAATTATCAAAAACTGAACAAAACTCATACCTCAATCAAGGAATACAATGGCCGAACCCTAGGTGTTCTTCTTCTTTTATTTTCTTTGCTATTTTCGGCTATGAAACATGAATAATGGCTTTATTTTATGCATTGTTTTATTTAACTAATACTTATTAAACAAATACCCATTTTACCCTTTATTTAAACATATAAAAATCATTTGAAATAAGGCCATATATGTCCATTAGCTAAGTAAATGGCATAATAACCACATAAGGACCTTTCAATTATAAATCCAAGTCAAATAAGCACTTTTAACATCTAGCACATAGCTTTTACCTTTTACATGATTAGGTCCTTTTTGCAAATTAAGCACACAAACAGTTAAATTTTCACACGAGATTTTCACACATGTGAATTCACTTATAATAGGAACGAAAATATTTTTCCAACTCGGACATGTGGTCCCGAAACCACTATTCCGACTAGGGTCAAAACCGGACTGTTAAGAAATTGTGTAATTTAGATTGATAATGAAAGATGAAATCTAGGTGAATTCTTTCTTGGGTATTGTTTCGCTTCTTGGTTGTTTACTCAAATATTTCCTGATTTGTTCTTTGTTGCATTCGTAGCTAATTAGTTTACTTAATTTTATTTTTTTAATCCATCACTTGAATTTTTCAGTTAAATAATAGAAAGACGATAATTACTAGTACTTTTAGTCTTCATGGGAACGATATCTTTTCTCACTGTAGTTATACTATTAATTGATAGGTGAACTTGCCTTAATCAGATATTTAGTTGGTTTACGACAACATTAAGTTTTTGGCGCCATTGCCAGATACTAAAATATCAGGAAAACTTTATTTCTATTAATTTAGCCATTTTTATTTTTATTTTAATATTTTTGTTTTCAATTTAATTTGTACATTGTAAAATTTTTTTGTTTGTTTGATTCTAACAGGTTCTTTTTGGTTTATGACTAGAGGCAACCTGTTGGAACTATTAATTTTTTACAGTGAGATTGAAAGAACTACTCGCAAAAATCAGAGAGAAGTTAGAGAAGCAAGACAATATCAGTAGATTTTAATAGACGATCAAGAGAAAAAAAGACATTACTATGGAGATGGATGATAATCAAAATAATCACCAGTCTCTTGCACATCCTGCTCTTCGAACTATGTATGATTATGCTAAGCCTACTTTGATTGGGGTTGAATAGAGTATCGTCGGACTAAATATTGCTACAACAATTTTAAGCTGAAGCCGAACATAATTTAGATGGTACAAAAATATGTCCTGTTTGATGGGTTACAAGATGAAGATCTGAATGCTCATTTGGCAAACTTTCAAAAGATTTTTGGTACATTCAAGACTAATGGTGTTTCTAATGATGCCATATGCTTATGGTTGTTCCCATTCTCTTTTTTGGAGCAAGGTAAAATAGTGGTTGGATTCACTTCCACAAGGTTCTATCACGATTTGTGATCAAATGATTGAGAATTTTCTGTTAAGTATTTCTCACCGGCTAAAACAACTAAGTTGAGGAAAGACATCTCTTCTTTTTCTCAAATTGAGTTGGAGACATTATATGATGTATGGGAGAAATTTAAAGATCTTTTGAGAAGGTGCCCTCATCATGGATTACCTTTGTGGTTACAAGTTCAAAACTTTTACAACGGTTTAAATCCCTCAACTAGGCAACTAATTGATACAAAAATTGGTGGAACATTGAATAATAAGACACCTGAGGTAGTTCAAGAATTTATTGAGGAGATGGCACTGAATAACTATCAATGGCAAGTCATGAGAATGAAACCGATTAAAGCCGCCAATATTTTTAATATTGATGTAGTTTCTATGTTAGCAAATTAGGTTGAAGCTCTTGGTAAGAAAATTGATGGTTTGAATATTTTTAAGCAGGTGAATCCAGTAATGCAATGTGATGTGAATTGAACGGTGCTAATCAATCCAAAATGTTTACCCTTCACTTCTAACATGGAGCATGAGCAAGTAAACTTTATGTGTAACAGTTTTAGACCTCAAAATAACCCCTATAGCAATAACTATAATCCAGAATGGAGGAATCATAAAAATTTCTCTGGATTTCGGCAACCTTATCAGTAAGAAAAAAAATCGAACCTTGAGGAGATGTTAACTAAATTTATTTCGGTGTCCGAAACTCAATTTCAGAACACTGAGACTATAACAGCCCGTTTTCAATGGTGTCGAAAATAGTGGTTTTAGAACCATAAATCCGATGAGTAAATCCGTAATAATTAGTATTTAAATTATATGAGTTAATTGTAATTTAATATTGAATTTTTAATTTGAATAAATTTAGCTAATTGAATAAATAGTTAGGTATAAGTGGTTTGTTCCAAAAGTCAAGTGGTTTTGAAAAATGAGGTATCGAGACCTCATTTCTGAATATCGAGCTGTGAATTTAAATATTTACGGAGATTATTTAGGTATGTAAAGGTTTGGTCTGAAAATTTTATTGTTTAATTAGTTAGTTAAAGAAAAAGGATTAATTTGTAAAAGACGTAAAAATTAATCGCTATTGAATTATAATGATGAAATGGCTTAATTAACACAAGAGGAAGGATTTAGATGGTAAATACACCATTTTTAAATAATAGGATGGTAGGTAAGTAAAATTTATACATTTATATATTAAATTTTAATGTTAAATTAATAATAAAGTAAACAAAACATAAAAAAAATTTAAAATGTCATCTTCCCAAACCATTTCTTCCATTTAATTTGAAACAAGGAAACTCCATTGTTGAAGCTTGGAGGTTCGACCATTGTTGTATCTTGCATATATGTCCATTTTGAGTTTGTTTCTTATCATTTTTATGTTTTTGAGATCGTTACAACTAGGTCCAACTAAATTGTTACAGATTTTGGATTTTGCCATTAATGAATCTCGGTTATTCTTTATGTTAAATGATGAATTTGTAGTCTTCATTGTTGTTTAAGACTATTTTGTAAGGTGATTTTAGTTAGTTTCTAGTCTAATTTGATAAAATGTTAAAATTGATATGAATTTTTTATGAATTTTGAATAAATAATGACTGTCCTAGTATCAGAATAAATTCAGCTAGCATGGGTATTTGAGGAATTTTGTTAAATTTTGAGTCTTGGGTTTAGGAACTAAATTGTGAGAAATGTAAAAGTTTAACAAAAATGTGTAAATAATGAAAACTTAAGGTTCATATGCATAAAAGTGAGTTGGCATGTGTATTTGAATTTGATAAGATTGAATTTAATTAGGATAGATCAAAATTTGAATTGTACGGAGGATAACCAAGGAAAAGGAAAAATTACGGAATAATCCTTACAAGTCTATCGTTGGTATTTGTTAGGTAAGTCCATAGTGTAAGTAAATGTATATGAATATTTCTTTATATTTGTATTAATTTCTGTTGGATAATTGTATTTAATGAGAAATTTCATTGTTTTCTATAAACTATTAAATGTTGTGATTGAGTACAAATGGTAAATGAATATTTGGAAGTGATGAATTTTGTGGTTGTACAAAATTGAAATGAATATAAAGGACTTATGGTATGTGCATGAAAATATTAAGTGCCTCTAAATGATTGATTTATCAATATTGTGAATTTAATTATAATGCCCAGATGAACTTAGTAAACAACTAGGATAGGATTGGTATACCAACGGGGTTAGTAAGCGCCTCTGTTTACACTTCGGTGCCTTTGTATTTGCACTACAATGCCTCTATTAGCATTTCGATGCTCTCTGGTGTATTTTGGAGGAAACCCGAGTATCCAAGTCAATTTGCTATAGTTTAACGGGCCATGAAACTTTACGTCAAAATGTAAAATTAACTTTGTGACCTAAATTTATGTATAATGATTCAATTGTGTATATATATGTTTACGTATGAAAGCATGAATTGTAACACCCCTAACTCGTCTTCATCGCTGGATTAGGGTTACAGAGCATTATCGTTCAAATAGAAAAAATTAACATTATAATACAAAATAAATGAAATTTATTGTAAACCA
This sequence comes from Gossypium hirsutum, assembly GCF_007990345.1. NCBI lineage: Eukaryota > Viridiplantae > Streptophyta > Magnoliopsida > Malvales > Malvaceae > Gossypium > Gossypium hirsutum. Next base: position 51,454,150 of record NC_053434.1, read on the forward strand.
TTCATTCATATGCATTTTGTCCCCAAATCGAGCCTTCGAGGCCCTAAAAATAGCTTATATGCAATATAGGACTAAATTAAAACAAAACATAGATGCAAAAATTGGAAAACAGGGGTCACATGACCGTGTGGTCAGGCCGTGTAACTTTTGAACAAAGGGACACATGGTCGTGTCCCAACGCGTGTGCTCACCCATGTAACTCACTGAGTAGGGTCACACGGCCATGTCACAAACAATGTGCCAGGCCGTGTGACTCTTTCAGTTACAACATACGCCTGTGTGCCAGGCCATGTAACTAATAGACTTTAAACATTAGAATTTTACAAATGACACACGATTGTGTTGCCAGATCGTGTGTGTCACACGACCGTGTGACAGCCTGTGTCCCAGGCCATGTGAACCCAAAATTTACCTAAAAATCAAGCCATTTCAAGTCCAAATCATACCTAACCATTCAAACCATTTGGGCACACATTCAAGGGGTTCAAACATCATTCAAACATACATAAACTGTAACACCCCTTACCTATATCCGACACCGGGATAGGGTACGAGGCATTACCGGACTTAAACATAACCAATCATACAAAACTGGGCCATAAAATTTCATTCAATTTAAAACCATTCATACACATGCATATCGTCCCTTATACGGGCCCACGAGGCCCAAAACATGCATTAGAAGTGGTTCGGGACTAAACCGAAAACTTTGCAAAACTCAAAAAATTTTTCATCAAAGTAAGGGTTACACACCCATGTGGCTTGGGACACGCTCGTGTTGGTAGGCCGTGTGGTCACACATGATCGCATCCTCAGCCCGTGTAGCTCTCTGTTTATGAAGTCATACACAATTTGGGGTCACACGGCCAAGTCACACACCCGTGTCCTTCACACGGCTGAGACACACGGCCGTGTCTCTGTTCGTGTGGCCAAGAAAATGGCTATTTACCAAGCCATTTGCCACTTTCATTTGTACACTCACATACAAACTTTCAATGGAACTTAACATGACACAATTAAGCTACCAACACAACCATAATCAAGGCTTAAACATATCAAAACAATTATTTACTTTTCATAACAAAACTATCTACTTGAGTCATAGTCACTAAATTATTTATATCTTGAGCTACAGAATTCTAAATTAAGGTGCACTTGATTTTTTCGAAACTAGACTCAAATATCTTCCTTCCGTAAAATTTTTAGAATTTATGGTTTAGCCAATAAGTACAGTTAATTCTTCAAATTCATCCCTATTCTGTTGTTTGACAGTTTCAACCTTCCTTCACTAAAAATGAATTATCTCTTAGTATGAGATTCAGATGATGTTCCCATTTGTTTCTCTTGAACATAGACTCATTAGGAATTTAAATGTATAAATTTTAACCCCTAAGTATTTTTATATAATTTTTAATGATTTTCCAAATTTAGAATAGGGGAACCCGAAATCATTTTGACATTGTCTCACAAAAATTCAAATATCTCATAAAATGAAATTCTTTTGCTTACACCGTTTCTTCTATGTAAACTAGACTCAATAGGATTTAATTTCATATTTTATTCAACCTCTAATTTGATTTCCAGAATTTTTGTGATTTTTGAAAGTTATACTACTACTGCTGTCCAAAACTGTTTTAATGCTAATTTTACTCTTTCATGATTTCTTTGTATTAACTTTCATTTAGACAACAAAACACCAAAGCATATCCATAACTAGCCATTCCAATAGCTAGTCATTATCGAATATTTACATGCCATTCATTGGCCAATTTAACCTATACATCAACAATAAAGACTTAAACATATCATTTCCTTACCTTCATATACATGCTCATAACATCATACTTTATCAAGTCCACACATACCCAATCACCTTCAACATAACAACTTCCCACATGTATCATCTAGTTTAATTTCATTAACATACCATTATAGACCACATCACACAATGACATTGGCATAGGCATATGAGTAATTAATATGCTTGGAACTCATTAGCCAATATAAACCAATTTATGTGGCTACATACCAAATCAAATCCTTAATCATTACAAGCCAATACATTTGGCCATATCATAATGACACATACACAAAATGACTAAGTCCCTATACATGCCATAGACTTAAGGGTTTGCGTTCATTTACCCAACATGATAGCTTGATAGTGTGATAGCATCTCCGGCAACCTCCAACTCGAGCTAGCATTCAACCCTATAAGATATGGGAAAGGAAGGGGAGTAAGCTACAAAGCTTAGTAAGTTCGTGCGCAAATAATAAGCAACAATAGTCATACATTTTTCATATAACAAACATAACATAACACAACATAAACGTCATTAAATCTTCATAGGCATAACTTACTCAATCACAATGCTTACCCCCTTCAATTTATAAGCATAATTTAATATATCTTAACATTCTCCAAACGATCCTAACCTCTCCAATATAACATACCATAATAATCATTAACAAATCACTTCAAGCCTCATAGTAACATGCACATTAATTATGCGTATTCATATTTTCAAGCTCAAAGCTTAACATCTTTCAATGATTTAAACTTTTAACTTCACATATTTTCATAACCATTTTAATAGGCAATTATGCAAATCTTTCATTTTTTACACATATCCAATGAATCACAAATCAAGTGAACTAAACATATTATCTCTCAATTTGATATGGCTCAAAAGCCTAACACATGATTCTCAACTGAATTTACCATGAATTTACACATCATCAACATAAATACTTATTCACAAGTTTAACTTAAGGTCACTTTCATAGTGATCATGAACTCATAATATCATGAAGTCAATGCTTATAAACTTTACGTACATACTTGTACGAACTCGTAAAACAGTCATATCTTTTCACATCTTTGACATAATCTTTGAATTACCCATTGAACCACTTGGAATACTAAAGGATGCCTAGGAAACCTCATACACATAGTAAGATGCCAATGCCATATCCCAGATATGGTCTTACATGGGATCACATATCGATGCCGATAGCTCAGCTATGGTCTTACGCAATATCTCATATCGATGCCATGTCCCAGACTGGGTCTTACATGAAATTGCATATTGATGTCATATCCCAGATATGGTCTTACACGAAATCACTTATAACCTTAATGTCATGACAGTTTTATCCTATCTATTCCTAAGGTTCAACCGGGACTTCTTCGTTGTCTTGGCATTATTGAACTTGCTCATAATATCGATCATATAAATCATATAATATTAAAGCAATTTAAAAAATAAATATAGCATTGCATTATTCACATACAAACTTACCTCGATACCAAAAATGGTGAAAAGGACCTAACCGTCAAATACTTGTTTTTCCCTTATTCTAGGCCTGAATCTTGTTTTTGCCTTTAAAGTTTGACATATTTACATTTTTACCCCTAAACTCGAAAAATGAAATTTATTCAATTTCTTCGGTTCTCAAGCCTAGCCGAACACCTTTTATACTTATAGCATTCCAAAATTTTAATTAATTACACTTTTATGACATATTTTATAACTTTTACAAATTAGTCCTTTTAGGCATTTTCACCAAAAATCACTTAGTAAAAGCTGTTTCTCTTACCATAAACATGCATTTTCTACCATTAAACACAAAAATACACACATATTCATCATGGGTCAAAACCCTAGACTTTAACTATATCTCAAATTAGTGGTAGAAATAGATAGATCTTTTTACGAGGATTTCAAAAACATGAAAATCATTAAAATGAGGCTAGAACGGACTTACAATTGAACTTGGAAGCTTGAAAAACCCTAGTCATGGTTTCCCCTTGTGAAATTCGGCAATGGGGTTGAAGATGGACAAAAATTGGCTTTTAATTTTGTTTTTAATTCATTTAATTACTAAATGACCAAAATTCCCCTAACTTAAAAATATTCTATTTCACCTATTTCATGTCCATTTTGGTCCTAAAAATTAACCAATGATCTAATTACCATTTAAGGACCTCCAATTAAAAATTTCATAGCAATTAGACACCTCTAGCTTCTAGAAATCAAGTTTTGCACTTTTTACAGTTTAGTCCTTTTGACTAAATTGAGTGTCCAAAGGTCGAAATTTTCGAACGAAATTTTCATGAAATCATTCCTTGAAATCGTAGACCATAAAAATATAAAAAAATAAATTTTTCCTCGTCAAACTTGTGGTCCCGAAACCACTATTTTGACTAGGCCCAAAATAGGGCTATTACATAAACATGCCATTTCAAACATCCTATATCACCTAACCAATATGTCATTCAAAGGCACCACAATTGTATCAAACATTAAGAATGATACCAAAGCAATTTGACCATATTTCAAACAGACAACCTAGTTCACTTAACTACCATACATTCTTCCATATTTGACCAATTTCAAGCCATCACAAACATACCATAAGAACCTTATTTACAAGAATTAAATGTGACCAATGTGACATAACTTAATACGGCTTTAAAGTGCACCAACCAACATAATCTCAAAAGCTTAAGTATAGCAAAACATACATTACAAAGATCCTATACATGCTATTATTAACATTGGCCAAAATACACAAAATCTACGAAAATGGTTGCTAGATAGTGTGATAGGTCTCCGATGAGCTTTCAACCGGTTGAGCTTATGGTAATCTATAAAACAAAGGAAAGTAACTACATTAGCAACTAGTGCTTAGTAAGCTTGTATAAACTTGAACATAACTTACCATTTCATTTATATAATTAATAGATTAAGAATAAATCATTACCAATGCCATAAGCTTAGTATAAGCCTATACAACATCATCAAACTCACAAGTTAGTACACTTGTTCATGATACAAATGAATTCAACCATAAAATAAGTTGATTTTCATATGTAAATACATCATTTAGCTCATAAATATTTTCATAAGAACATGTTGCATTCCATTTGCATACTTACCATTTCATTCCCTTTTCTTACTTGTTGAACCATCTAGAATTACATCGGATACTCAGGAAAGCTCACACATAATGTGGCTTTACATATAACTGTAACATTTCGTTTGCATCATTGCTCACACGAGTTGTGAAATGGGCTTGGCCACACGAGCTAGGGTCAGAATGTTAGCTACATGATGCTACTCACACGAAATGTGGAGAATTCACAACAAATGCAGGACGTCAACCATCGGCAGGACATTCAAGACCAACACCTGAAACATGAAATTCCTAATGACATGTCATTTGTATCCTAAGAATTTTTAAGGTTCAACTGGGATTCGTTATTCGTGAATTCATCATAGCATTGATACATTTATATTCAAATTCACTTATATTAAAACAACATAGTAAATAGTTAATTTAGCTAACACTAAAACAATCATAGTCTGTACGAACTTACCTCGATAACTACAGTTGTAGTGGTAGATTCAAACTAAAACAAAACTTTAGCCTTTCCTTGATTTAAGTTCGATTGTGGTTTATCTTGATCTCGATAACTAGGGTCGTAGTAGTAGAGTCAAACTAATCCAAAGCTTTAGCTTTTCCTTGATTTAAGTCTGATTGTGGTTTATCTTAATCTAAATAAATAATTTCATTCAATTAAGTACTTATTTATTCAATTTAATCTATAGTTCATATTTATGCGAAATTAGAAAATTACTCCTAATACTTTGACTCTTCACAATTTAGTCCTTAAGCTCATAACTTAAAATCTGACCATTTTAACCTAAATCCATATTAAAGAAAGTTACAAGGGACCTTGAAACAATCCATAATTACCAATTTACAACAAAACCCATGAATTTATACTTTTAACAATTTAATCCCTATTTCCAAATTCATAAAAAATCACTTAACAAAACATTTTTATTTTACAACAAGGATTAATAATCAATAAACTATCATCAAAACACACTCAAAAACATCCATGGCAAGTCCCTCAACCTTTAACAATTTTGCAAATTAACCCCTAGGCTAGCTAGATTAAGCTAAAACAAATTCAAAAACATAAAAATCATTAAAAACGAGGCTTGAATACATACCATGCAAGGGAGAATAAAAAATGGATGAATCGATTTGAAGAAAAAAATATGAGAAAGATGATGATTTCAGCCTTTTCATTTTGATTTTATTTACCAATTTACCAATTTACCCTTATTACTAATAAAAAATTTCAATAAAACCTTGTCCATGCACATCCACTAACTCTTTAAATGGTATATTTACCATTCAAGTCCATTAGTTTAAAGTTTCATAGCTATTTGATCCCTTTAACTAATAGAACTCAACTTTTACACCTTTTACGATTTAGTCATTTTCACCTAAATAACTATTTAAACTTTAAAATTTCTTAACGAAATTTTAATACGACCTTAATATAATCCGGTAAACATTGAATAAATAATAAAATAATAATTCACTCATCGAAATTGTGGTCCTAAAACCACTATTTTTGACACTACTAAAAATGGGCTATTACAACTCTCCCCCTAAAGGAGTTTTCGTCTCTGAAAATCTTACCAGAAAATAGGTTCAAGTATTACACTTTCATAGCTTCTTTTGGTTCCTAGGTTGCTTCTTCAACTTCTTAGTTGTCAGAGAGCTTTAACCAAAGGTATACGTTTATTTCTTAACTCTTTAACTTCCTGAGCTAAGATTCTGATCAATTATTCACTGTATGACATATCTGGCTGAATGTCAACATCTATAGGTGAAATCACATGTGAAGGGTCTAATTGATACCCTCGTAACATTGATGTAACACCCCTTACCCATGTCCGACACCGAATTAGGGTACAAGGCATTACCGGGCTTAAACTTACACATTCATGCAAAAACCAGGCCATAAAATCTCCTTTAATTTAAAACCTTTCAAACATGTGCAAATTGTATCTTATTTGGGTCTACGACACCCAAAACACTCATCGAAATTGATTCGGGACTAAACCAAGAAGTTTGAAAAGTTTTAGGAAAATTTAGAAAATTTTCCCATGAAACAGGGTCACATGCCCGTATGGACATATGGATACGCCTATGTGCCTTTGGCACGCCTGTGTCCTCAGGTCGTGTAACTCTCTATTTATGACATCAGCATGCATATCGAACCACATAGCCGGGCCACACACCCGTGTCTCCAGGCTGTGTCCTTCACACGGTTGAGACACACAGCCGTGTCTCAGCCCGTGTGGGTAAGACTTAGGGTATTTTCCAAGCCTCCATGTTACCCATAATCTCTTACAACCTTATGCACATCAAAATCACAAATCATGGCTTCATTTTAGTGATTAAATACTCTTTATTAAGACATATCCTTAACATTAACATGTCCTTATACAAGTAATGCATCTACTCATGCAATACGAAGTCTAGATTCCTTATTTCACATTCATAAGACTTGTCATTTTGATGACCACTTTTACCATTATACTATGGTTACTAACTTATCCATCAAGCACTCATGTTCAATCAATTGTTCATAGAGCATACATCCAACACACATGTCATAATACTAACCATGCATGGAAAACAAACATAATCACATTACAAATATTAGACATGACATGAATAGCTAGGCTTACAAGCCATAATCAATATGAGCCACATCTCATGGCCATATACATATAATTCAATATAAGCCAACACATTTCGCAAAAGAAATATAATACATGTCAATCAACTAGATCCCTATAGATACCACTCACTTGAAATTTCTAATATATGCTTCATTATTCCAAAGGTAGCGACTTGATAGTGTGATACTGCCTCCGACGATCTCCAACCCCGAGCTAACCTAAAAACACTAAAGGAAAGGAAAGGAAGGGAGAAAGCTTTATAGCTTAGTAAGACCGTATGAAAATAATGAGCAATTTATCAACTTGCTTCTCATGGCAATACAACCCTATTTGCATTTTTACTCATGTTCCAGTCAAGCTGTTTTCTCGAGTCATAGTCACTAAATTATTTATATTTGGATCTACAGAACTACAAATTAAGTTCTGATAATTTTCTCTAAAACTAGACTCACATATATTCTTACCATAAAATTTTCAAATTTTTTGGCTCAGCCAATTAGTACAGTTTATTCTTAAAGTTACCCTTTTTCACTGTCTGATAGTTCTGATCCCTTTTCACTAAAAAATAATTATCTCATAATACGGGACTCAGATGATGTTTTTGTTTATTTATCTTGAAAATAGAATCATTAGGAATACTAATAATATAAATTATAACTCATAAATATTTTTGTAAAATTTTCAATGATTTTCTCAAATCAAAACAAGGGATTTTGAAGTGATTCTGACTCTATCTCACAACAATTTAAATATTTCATAATATGAAACTCTTTTGCTTACACAGTTTCTATTATGTTAAACTAGACTCATTAGGCTTTAATTTTATATTTTATTCAGCCTATAAATAAATTTTCACAATTTTTGGTGGATTTTCAAAGTCAGACTATGGTTGCTGTCCAAAACTATTTTAGTGTAAATTAACGATACTAAGTTTATCACACAATATTAATTCATTTTCACCACATTGGTAAGGTTACATATTCATACATCATAAGTATAGACCTATAATCACAAGGTCATCACAAAATCATTCTCATAAGCATGAATTACCTATTTACATCTTCACTAAATGTGCGTCATAAACTGAAATCATTTCTCATTAGCTTGGCATACATACCTGTGTTACTCAACATGCTCATATTCATTCCTTACTAATCATATAACAGGAATTGAATTCATATCTCATCAATTTCATGTAAATACCTGTACCACTCACAATATGGTCATAACCTTTCTCATTTAGCTTAAACCGTAACTCTCACCGTTGAACCATTTGAAAAGCTATCAGATATTCACTAAGCCTCAAACATAGGGTATAATGCCGATGCCATGTACCAGACATGGTCTTACATTGACTATCGAATTCAAGGCTGACATCATGTACCAGACATGGTCTTACACTAGTTCTCACATATCCGTGTAAATGCCATGTCCAGGCATGGTCTTACACTGACACATCTCGTAGCTGATGCATGTCCCAGACATGTCTTACACTGGATTACATCTCGAGGCCGATGCATGTCCTACACATGTCTTATTCAGGAACACAAATAACCCGAATGTCATGGCATGAATATTCAAATTGTTTCTTAAGGTTGAAACGGGAATTATACTATCTCAATATTCATCAAACATAATCATTTCCACAACCAAGCAATTCAGTCAACACATAAATGTTATTTACATTTGACATCACTTTATCATATACAATATCATCAACCTAAACTTTAATACAATCATAGAAAGATGAATTTTCAAGTATAATAACAATGGCATAAATATCATGCTCATTTAATCACACGGACTTACCTCAAATGCAATTTCGGCTAATTATTCTCCTTTTTGTCTTTAACCACACACTTTCTCGATTTAAGCCCAAATCTCGATTTTCTTGATCTAACATGATGGAATTCACTCGTTTAATCACTAAATAAATTTGGACAATCAAAATTCACATTTTGGGCAAAATGATTATTTTGCCCCTAGACTTTCACAAAATGACCATTTTACCTTTAGGCCCAAAAATCAATTTTTATCGAATTTCCTTATTAGCCAAGCCTAACCGACCAATTATTACTCTTATGACAACCCAAAATTTCCACTATTTCACACAATTACAACCTATTTTATAACTTTTACAAAATGGCCCTTTTAGGTGTTTTCCATGAAAATCCTTTCACAAAAGTTGTTTATTACACAACCAAGACTTGTTTTCTTCCATAAAAATTCAGAAAAAAACATAAATCCTTTCATGGAAAATCCCTATACTATCAACCATTTCACAAAATAGTCCCCCCATAGCTAGTTCATGCTACAAGGGTTCCAAAAGTACAAAATTATCAAAAAATAGGCATCTAAATCACTTACTTGTAAGGGATATAAGTTGCTTAAATTTTTGAGCTTTCAAAACCCCTTCTTTGCTGGTATTTTCAGTGGGGAAGAAGAAAGATTAAAAGATGACAATAATTTTTTTCTTTTTGTTTTATTTTATTACCAAAAAGTCACTTAATGCACATCAACTTTGACTTTTCAACCTTTTTTTGTCTCCTTGATCAGCCACTAACATATCTATGGTCTATTTACTCAATAAAGACCCTAATTTAATGTTTTATAGCTATTTGACACCTTTAGCTAGCAAAACAAAACTTTTGCCCTTTACGCGATTTAGTCCTTTTTTCGCAATTAAGCATGAAATCGCTAAAATTATTTCACCAAAATTTTCATGCACTCATATGATCATGCTATAACATATAAAATATCATTAAAAATAGTTTCTTCGGCCCCTGAATAGTGGTTCTGAAACCACTGTTTCGACTAGGCCCAAAATCAACCTGTTACAATTGATACATGAAATAGGTTATGTATTTTCTCTAAAACTGATGGTAAAGCCAAATGATAAGCCATTAGTCCAATTCTTTTGACGATCTCATACAAACCGATGAATCGTGGTCTATGCTTCCCTTTTCAGCCAAAACGATGAAATTTTCTCCAAGGTGATACTTTTAATAATACTTTGTCGCTGACTTGAAATTCTATATCTTCTTTTTTCAAATCCGCATAAGATTTTTGACGATCAGAAGCAGCTTTTTAACTATCACATATTACTTTGACCTTTTCTTTAGTTCTCAAATCAAATCAACACCGAATGGCTTTTTCTCACTCAACTTAGTCTAGTATAATGAAGTTTGACATTTTCGACTATACAAAGCTTCGTACGACGCTATTTTAATGCTCCCTTGATAACTATTTTTATAAGCAAACTCAACTAACAAAGGAAATTTCTCCCAGCTACCTTCGAACTCTAAAATACAACATCGGAGCATATCATAGAGTACCTAAATTACTCGTTCAGACTGACCATCGGTCTGTGGATGAAACACTATAATGAAATGTAGTTGAGTGCCCAGAGCTTCGTGTAACTTACTCTAAAGTCGAGAAGTAAACCATGGATCCCTATTAGAGATAATAGACACCAGCATACCATGCAGTTTAACAATCTCAGAAACGTATAATTCTGCCAACTTTTCAAGTGAAGAATCCGTATGTACTGGAATGGAATGTGCAAATTTATTCAAATGATCCACAATAACCCAAATAACATCTTTCTTCCGCATAGAAAAAGGCAATCCCAATACAAAATCCGTTGTAACTCGTTCCATTTATACTTTAGAATCATTACATGTTGTAATAGTCTAGAAGGTGCCTGATGCTTAGCTTTGACTTGCTGACAGATCAAATATTTTGTTACGACCATGTGTTTCGATAAATTACTGCTGTGAGTTCCTGTAAAATCTTCTGAATAATACCAAAATTACTCGAAACACATATTATGTTTTGAAAATATAGACTACTGTCAAAAGTAACATGAAATTCTGAATTAGGTGTTGAATCAATCTGTTTCTGCTTGGTAATCAATGCAGAATCACTTTTGTGAGTTTTGCATATCTGTTGCAGAAACACCGGTCTAGCTTTTAATTTTGCTACAATGGAACCATCATCAATCAATGTCAATTGAGTATTCAAAGCTCATAAAACAAATAAAGATTTTCTACTTAAAGCATCAACAACAACATTAGCTTTTTCGGATGGTAATCAATGATCAAATCATAATCTTTTAGCTGTTCCAACCATCTATATTGTATCAAATTTAGTTCTTTCTGTGTCATTAAATATTTCAAGCTTTTATGATCCGTGAAGATATGACTTTTTTCTTTGTACAAATGGTGTCGCCAGATCTTTAAAGCAAATAGAATAGCTGCAAGCTCTAAATTATCAATCTTATGCAAACTTGAACTAGTGACTCATTACTGATATTTTTAGCTCGAATTTGATCAACCCAAGTTGGTTTAACCTGTAACTGAGATAGTAGGCTCCCATCCTTGAACAAACTCAGACGAGAAAACACCACTCTCCAATTAGTCATCGCTCTATGGCTAAGAAAATCGACCACTATATTAGCCTTACCTGGATGGTACTCTATCGCGTAATCAAAATCCTTAAGCAACTCAACCCATCTACGCTACCTAAGATTTAACTCATTCTGAGTTAACTAATATTTGATGTTGTTGTGGTCAGTGTATATAATACACCTCTCCCCATATAGGTAGCGTCTCCAAATATTCAAAGTAGAAACGACAATCAACTACAGCCAATTCTAGATCATGTGTAAGATAGCTAACTTCGTGCGACTTCAACTGTCAAGATGCATATGCTACAATTTTACAATCCTGCATCAGGACACATGCCAGACCAATGTACAATGCATCCCTTTACACGACAAACTCCCTACACGACTCAGGCTGAACCAATAGAGGGGCTTGTGTCAAAATAGACTTAAGCTTTTTGATGCTTGACTGTTACTCGCCATACCAAACAAAAAGGGTATTTTTACACAATAGTTTAGTCAGGGGGACACAATCAGTTGAAATCCCTTGACAAACCTCTAATAGTAACCTAGTAATCCTAGGAAACTCTGAAGCTCAGGCGCATTCTTCGGTTGTTTCCACTCGACTACAACCTTAATCTTCTTAGGGTTGATTCAGATACCTTCAGTAGTCACAATTGTTAGAGTATACCTAAAGACCAATTATGAGATGATTGTAATCACATATTCATTCTACCCTGTTTATTAATAAAAAGACATTGCCATTGTTATTTCAGTTTCACTTTTTGTATGTGTAAAATAAACTGATTTATAATAATGTCCTGAGAATAATATGATTATTTTTAAAAGGTCTTTAGTCAAGTATTATTTTTGGCTTGGACAACAATAATGCATTAAGGCTAATATGTAGTTGATTGATGACAAAAGTGTTGTCATTGAAATAGGCATGTCAAAATCAATACATGAGTATATGTTAGAGAATGACGTATTGGACTGACCTGCTATGAGTATGTTTCTTGGGTTATTATATAATAGTCACAACATTACTCATAGTGATAACTATGTATACGATCCTTATACTTGAGATCAATATTGTCCCAACATAGTGAGTCATATATTTTGATACAGTCAAACGTCTACTATAACAGGATGTACTATAAAGACTGATGTTGGGTGTGCCACAATCTATATAGTGGGATATGATTCATCAATATATGATTTGTTCTTCCTACATAATGGGAGCATTATCTTAGTCCACTTGATAGAGTGAGACTAGAAATGCATGGTCATGCTCAAATAAGTTAATATGAGATATTACACTTATTTGCTTATTGTAGTCTACTTCGGGTATCAAGAAACATGAGATTTGACTCTGCAAGTGTGACTATTCCATAACTTGTGTCCAATCAAGATATAAAGGACAAAAGGATATAATACATGAAAAATTTATCACAGAAAGGTTATGTCGGACCACGAATTCTTGTAACTTGGGTAGTGATGATGCATTGCTAGATGCCACTCATTACTTGTAACGTTAGAAGTGTTCTAGTATTACTACCAATGTTACAGGAGCCTACAAGGTTGCTCCTTATGGTTGAAATGAACAAAATCAAAACATAATTGGTATAAATTTAACTGTCACGAGAATTATATTAATTATTGAATTAATTTAATTTGACAGTTAAATAATAGACACAATAAATGTACAATTTTATTGTATAAGAATAGAAAACATAGTTAAAATAAATGTATGAATTTGATTCATATAAAATATTAATTATGTATTATTTACCGAAATTATTAAATAAAGTGTTATATTAATTTCGGTCAAAAATAAAATATATGGAAATTAATATCTTTTTGGAAAGAATATTATATTATGATATTTTCATATATCTATTTTCTAGCACCAAAAAGAGGTGATTTTGGTTTTAATATGAATATTAAATAAAAGGGAATTATAAAACCCTAAGGTGAAAGTGTGTTACCAATATATTAACCACGAAAAAGAAAAGAAACAGAGGTCTAACAGCTGCATCTTTTTCAGAAAACTCTCTAAGATGTTTAGAGAGAGTTTTTGTTTATTCATTCGTAACTGGGTGGACTATGCATAGACCGGGATGACTTTTTTACTGCTTTGGATCGGCAGCGTGTGAATGGGATTAAAATAGTAGTTGTTCCTTCATATTTTTTTTATTTTGAAAGGTATATTTTCAAACCTTTCTTTCCTGATTCGTTCCTCATGCATGGATTCCTAGTTTGGATTGCCGAAATATTTTTTCCACTGTGCCATGGGGCACTCTGGTGACCCAACAACATGCCCCAGAATGGAAACCTCCTGCAACCAAGACTCAAACATGCTAAACTTAGCATACAATAGTTTTTCACGGAATATTTGTAGAATAAGACGAAGATGGTCGTTGTGCTCAGTCTCAATCATTGAATAAATTTGTATGTCATCAATGAAAACTACTACAAACTGATCCAAATACCACTAAAATACTCAATTCATTAAATCCATAAATACAGTCGAGGTATTCATCAAACCGAACGACATAACCAAGAACTCGTAATGTCCATAACGAGTCTTGAAGGTAGTTTTGTACACATCGATCTCATTAACCTTGAGTTGATGGTAACCAGAATGAAGGTCAATTTTAGAAAACAAAGATGCTCTTCGAAACTTGTAACCCTCTAACCCATATCCGTCGCTGAAATAGGGTTCTTGAGCATTACAATAAAAATGTAACTTCAAATCATTCATTTCTAATATTTCATAATCATTGAAAATGCCAATCAAATAAATGCATAACGTCCTTTTTTTAGCCCTCGAGGCCTTAGAAACACTTTAGAAATGATTTAGGACTAAATCGAAAACATTTAGAACTTCATGGAATAAGATAAAAAAATTCATACTACAGGGGTTACATGGCCATGTGGCCAGGCCGTGTGACTCACACGACTGAGACACAGGGCCGTGTCCCAACCGGTGTTTGTTCCCATGTAATTCTCTGACTTAGTTCACACGACCAAACCACACGCCCATGTGCCAGGCTGTGTAACTCTTGAAATGCAACCTTTTAAAAACTATAGGGGACACACAGTCGTGTTGCATGGCCGTGTGTCACACACGGCTGAGACACACGCCCATGTCTTAGGCTATGTGTGTAATAGCCCGTTTTTAGTCAAATTGAAACAGTGGTTTTGGGACCACGAATCTGAAGTCAAAAGAATTATTTTATTATTATTTTAATTTTTATATCATGATAATACGATTGTGTGAAAATTTCGTTAAGAAATTTTATCGTTTGAGTGTTTAATTTGATAAAAAGGTCTAAATCGCGTAAAATGTAAAACTTGTGTTCTATTAGTTAAAGGTGTCTAATAGCTTTGGAATATTAAAGTAGAGGTCCTTATGTTGTAATTAGCCCATTGTTAAATTGAGTGGACAAAGATGGACATTATTTAGATGATTTTAATGTATTATCATTAAGCTTAAAATTGTAAATTGGTTATGAAAGATTAATTAAATAAAATAAATTTGGTGCTATCATCTTCTTCATTGCCGAATTTTAAGGAGAAGAGAAGCTATTTTTTTAGGGTTTCATTCAGCCATGCTATCTTGCCCAATGAGATCAAGAAAGGTGAAATACGGATTTAGATCGGGGAAAGAATAAGGTTTTGAATTAATCGACTTAACTCGCCATTTTTACATATGAGGTAAGTTCTTATGTAATAAGCATTGTTATAATTGTATCAAATGCTTTGATATTTCATAAATTGTAAATATGACCTTGTGGATATGTTCGACGATAATTTGGCAATGAGAAATCCCTATTGAACTTTAAGAATAGATTAGGATAGGAATGACATGTCATTAGGGGTTTTGGGTGCTGGTCCGTACGTTCCACTGGTGGCTGAGTTATCTAGTATGTGTTATGGATTCTCGTCAGCTTGTGTGAGTAGCACTGTGTAGCTACGTCATGACTGTCAGCTTGTGTGAGCTGACCCGTTGATAGCTCAAAAGTGAGCATTATTGAGATATGACATTGAGATAGCTTCGACTACATATATTGGTACTTAGGGTGAGAGATTCCCGAGTATCCTGTATTATTCAAAATGGTTCAATAGGTATGTCGAAGATATGCGATGGTGAGAATAGATACGTACCAGTATAGGTATGTGCAGAAACTGCATATGCATTGATTATATGAAAGAATTGGGCTTATGGTTATATAGATGATTGAATACATATTAACATTGTGGTTAATTATTTTGTGGTATGTTGTATACATATTTTGAATGGTAAATTAAATGGTGAATTTTGCTTATTATTTTCATATGAGTTTGCTTATTATTTTCATATGAGTTTACTAAGCTTTATAGCTTACATCATTTATTTTTCTGTGTTTTATAGTGAAATGATGCTAGCTCAGATTTGGGGATCGTTAGAGATTTCATCACATTATCCTGCTATCACTTTGGTATTTTTGTGCTTAATTATTTTGAGTATATTTCATGTATAGGAGTTGTTCTTTTTAGTATATGTGTTGTGAATAAATTTTTCTTTTTAGTATATGTGTTGTGAATAAATTTAGTCATTTGAAATGGCTTGTAAATATTGAGTGTTTGGTTGTGTATATATAGCTATGAAAGTTGGCTTAACTTGGTTGGTTTGGTTGTGTATATATTTATGCTTATGGCTCTTATTATGTGCTTGATTATGGATATGTGATGCTAGTTGATATTTGGTAATTAGGGGTACTAAACGGTTGTGAATTGAATTTGGTATGTTTATGAGATTAGGCTAAATGATGCAAGGTTGAAAGTGATTGTACTGTTGATTTGAGACTATGAGTTTTTGGTATGAATTGAGTGGCGCATTTTGGTATTGATATGATTGGTATTGGTTGGTACTGAAATGGTAGGAATTATGCTTGAGTGAGGTTAGTTGAATGCCTAATTATACCATGTTTTTGTGCCAATTGGGTTGTTTTAAGTATGAGCAAATTTTGGGTGGCAAATTGGCTTCGTAAATAGCCTATTTTTGTCCACACAGGCAAAGACACAGGCGTGTGTCTCAGCCGTGTGTAATAGACGGTGATATTACACAGCCGTGCATCCCTTGGTGTTGATTTAAAAATCAAGTCAGTATTGTAACGCCCCAAATTTTTGGGAATTCTGAAAAAAAAGGTTTGTAAAATTAAAAATTCTATGTTCTGCTTGTTAAGTGTAGGTTTAATTGTGATAGTGGGCCTCTAGAAGGCCCAAGCTTAGGATAACCCGATAGTTTTAATTAATTTTAATTCCATTAGAGAAAGGGGCTCTGGTAAATTGGGCTTTGAGGAATTAATTGTGTAAAATAGATCACAAGGAAGCAAGTGGTGAAGTGGCATGTGACGCCACAGGGAAGGCTATAAGTGGCGTGTGGAAGCTAGGGAGGACCCAGGTTCAAGTCACAATGACAGCAAATCAAGGGATTAATTTTTATGATCATAAAAGGTAAGTAGTGGAACTGAAGTAAAAGTTTGTCAGGAGGAGTTCGAGTTGCTCAGGAGATTGAGTAAGGGGGGGATAAGGGAGAGGATTTAGGAGCTGATCAAGGAGGATGGTGTTGGCCGAATAGTGGACTCTTGAGGAGCAAGAGTTGGCCAGCCAAGGGTTTCTTTAGGGGGTAAATTTCGGCCAGGTCAAAAGCTAGGTATAAATTCGGCATTTGGGAGTGTTGTGCCGTTTTTCTCTTTTCTGACCATTCTTTTCCTTTCTTTTCTTTTCTTTTTTCTCTCCATCTATCTTTCTTCTCCTTTCCTCCATTGCCGAACCTTCCTACCATCTTGTTCATCTCCATTTTTCCCTTCAACCATTTCAAAACCTTCATAGCCTTTGGCCATAAAAAGCCGAAATCTCGAAAGCTTGATTCTTTTTGTGCCAATTTCTTTTAACCAAAACCACATCTCTTCTCTTCATCATTTGTGGACGATTCACCAGCCTCTAAAACCTCAAGTTTTGACGACAAGACCATAGCAAAACCCTCTCATTTTACCTTTCTAAACACAAGTTGCAAAAAGCCGAAAACCCCACATTAAAAGGGACTTGGCCGAATACTGAAGTCACTGAAAGATCGACTTTTGTTATCATCTGAGGGCTTAGATCTACATCGGGATCAAGTGGGAAACTCATTGGAATCAGTCACTAAGGAATCGGTGGTAAGTCTTCTCCAAAACTTAGTCTTCTTGCATATTTTAGGAAAAGCCGAAATCCCTAAAAGTTAGGGAGGTTGTCGATTTGGACTTGTAACCCTGAGGGGTCGTAATAACTATTTTGTTTTGGTAATAACGTGATTTAGAGGTGGTTGATCAAGGGCTTGGATAGGTGGAACGATCGGATCTTTGGAGTTAAGCATCTTTCGGCAGTAAGGTAAGAGCAATAAGGGTTTTAGGCATGTTTGGCCGAATGTGGTAGGGGACTATATACTCAATCTTATTTCGATATTTGGAGTAATATTAAGTGATTCAATTGTAGGCAGTTCGTGTGTAGATCTCGTCGAGGAAATCCCAAAACAGGTGTGTAACTGACACCCTCTCATAGGCTAGATCGGCAAAAGCCGAAAAGCCGAAATGCCGAAAAGCCGGTATTTTGGGCACTTGCGAGTGTGCGAATGCTCGTAAGACGTATGGGTAATTATTACTGGTAATAGAAAGTGATAAAACTGCAGTACACGCGATTTCGTGCGTTTTGATATTTTGGGCTTAATGGGCCAAAACTGGGTTAATGGGCCAACGGGCCCAATTCGGTAAGAACACTCGGTAAGTGTTTCTGGCTAAACGTAATGGCTACGATATGCATGGAAACCTTAGAAATAGTTAGATGCACTATTATACCCCTATGTATGCAAAATTACCATAATACCCCTATGTATGCAAAATTACCATAATACCCCTATGTATGCAAAATGACCTTTATACCCCTAGGGTTAATTTTGTCTGAAAAGCATGATGAATTAAATCTGTATGATGTGTGCCATGAATGTATATCTGTTGTATGGGGACATGGGCTATATTATGGAGGAAGCGTCCTGGTGGCTATGCCACAAATTATCTGTTCTGGTGGCCCTGCCACCAATTATCTGTTCTGGTGGCACTGCCACAAAAATATCTGTATCTGGTGACTCTGTCACATTTTCTGTATCTGGCAGCCATGCTGCATATTTCTGTGGCGTGTAGCGATTGGGTGGGTCGAGTAGTCTCCCCACATGGTGAAAGGATGGTATGGGGGTGCACACGGTTGGATATGGTTGGGTTTCTGCATAAGCATGATATATCTGTTCTGATCTGTTCTGGGCCTCTGGGCTTTATTCTGAAATCTGTTCTGGGCTGAGGCCAACTTGTTTTAATTCTGTGGTTTGAGCTGATATGGGCTATGGTTGGGTTAATTTTACACACTAAATTTCCCCAAACTCATCCCCTATTTTTATCCATGCAGGTAATCCCCAACCATAGTGGGCTTGGTGCTGCGAGGGATTCGGAGTGGCCACTCGTTCTGCAATACGGATTTCTTCTAGTGATTTGGACTTCAGTTTTCTTTACTTTGGTGATTTGGGTTTTGTTATGTAATAAGGCCGCTTATGATTATTTTTATTTGGG
Organism: Gossypium hirsutum; assembly: GCF_007990345.1. Taxonomy (NCBI): domain Eukaryota; kingdom Viridiplantae; phylum Streptophyta; class Magnoliopsida; order Malvales; family Malvaceae; genus Gossypium; species Gossypium hirsutum. Next base: position 51,473,733 of record NC_053434.1, read on the forward strand.
TTTTGATCTATAACTTATTATGATGATCTTAAATTATATTAACTATCAAATGGGCTAGATCTAGGGTTCGTTTTCAAAAACATTAAGTGATTTCAAAATAACACGATTACAAGTAAGACTTCCGCTAAGCAAACGTTTTCAAACTTAATCACTTTATTAAGATGGACTTAACCAAATGGTTTTCTCACAATTATACGAGATGTTAGAGTGTGGCAATGGCGGTGTGCATGTCTAGGATTGGATCCGAAGGGAGCTTGGTACTTAAGCAGTCTGACAGACTCACCTCCTCTTCTTTTGGTTTCCTACCTGGTGCACAGCTCTCATTCACTTTAACCTATATTAAAAGTATCTTTTACATCACCAACTAAGTTTTTCCAAACTAAGTAAATACGAAATGTTTTGTACGCATCAATGTGGCGCACCGGCTCCGGTCATAACGTCTAGGCCGGGTTTGGGGTGTTACAAGTATGCTTCACACGGCCCAGCACACGAGCGTGTGACTTGGCCATGTTGCCTAAGCCAGTATACCTTACAGGTTTGGCACGACCTAGCACACGACTTGGTACACGGGCATGTGAGGCCATTTCGAAAGGGCACATGGGCTGGGACATGGCCATGTGCTTCCACTTCAATTGTCCACATGGCCTGTGACACGATAGTGTCTTTGGTTGTGTGAGACATACGGCCGGGCCACATGGGCATGTGTCCTTTGTATTTTGGAAAATTTTCTAAGTGTTTCAAAAATTTCTTGAGCTATCAGTGTAGTCCTGAACCATTCCTAAAGATGTTTAAGGCCCTGTAGGCTCGTATTAGGGACAATGTGATTGAGTTTGAATGATGGTTGCATGATATTTGAAAATGTATGTGAATTGAATGTTTAATTGTTTTATATGTTTGGTAATGATCTGTAACACCCCTCACCCGTATTCAACACCGGAATAGGGTTATGGAGCATTACTGAACTTATAACAAATTTTAAAATATACATTTCCCATACAATTAATCAAATCATATACATTTCATTCACAACCAATCATTTTGTTCCTAATACGAGCCTATGAGGCCCTAAACATGCATTGGTAGTGGTTCGGGACTAAACCGATAACTTTGGAAACTTTTTGAACACTTAGAAATTTTTTCTCAAAAATAGGAGATACACGCTCATATGGCCCGGTCGTGTCTCTAACACAGCCAAAGACATGCTCGTGTCGTAGGCCGTGTGGATATTCGAAATCGGAGCACATGGTCTTGTCCCATCCAGTGTCCAACCCCGTATAACTCTCTGACTTGGGTCACACGACCAATACACACGCCCGTCTGCTCTAAAAATGTCCACACACACCCTTGTGCCAGGCCGTGCCAAACCTGTAGGGTATACTGACTTATGCCACATGGCCAAGTCATACTCTCGTGTGTGAGGCCGTGTGGAGCATATTGAGTTGGTTTCTATTTCAACATCAGGGGACACACGGTCGTGTAACATAACCGTGAGTCACACACGACTGAGACACACGCCCGTGTCTCTGCCCATGTGGACAAAAATGGGTTATTTACCAAGCCAATTTGCCACCCAAACTTGTGCACACTTACACCAAATTTAAAGGCACCAAAACAAGGCATAAACAGACATTCAGTCAACCTCTTTTAAGCACATTTCATACCATTTTCAACACCAACCATTACAAAAACATATCAATACCACAATGTACCATCCAATTCATGCTAAACCTCACTTATACAATTCAACTATGTAAATATTTCTAAACATGCATCATTATGCTCAAGTTCACAAGCATATACCCTCTCTAATTTCAATCATTTGACAACCACAATATCTACTATCAATAAGCATCACAAAACAACCTCAAATTTATAACATAAGCCATATTCTTACATTTATATACATAATCAAACCAACCAAATTAAGCCAAATCTCATGCCTATAGACAAATCCATTGTAAAGAATTGTAAAGATTAGAAATCAACAAAATAAAAAGTAAGTGGATCTAACCCATTGAATCGTGACTATATCCACTATTCTGATATTAAAATTCGATAGAGATGAAATTGGAACAGTCGATTTCTTTTTATTTCATATTTATTTGGACTCCACAAGAATCTGTAGATATTTCCGATTCAATCTTCTTGTTCCTAGGAATAAATTAATATTCTATTCCTTTCGAGATAAAGAGAAACATTTATTTCAAGTTACAACCTTAGAGCCTTTTTCAACATCTTATCTTTCTTTGATTCTAGAACACAACAAGATCCATTTCTATCTATATATTCTATCTATTCTATAATAGATAGAAACCTAAATCAAATCATGTCATCACATATCAAATATTTCCATATCGATACATATGAGACCTTTGTTCTGCCAATGTGATGGAGAGTGAGTGCGAAAAAGAAACTTTCATTCTGAGTCTCCTATTATTTAATTTAATATTATTAAATATTGTATTAGATTGAAAAATAGGAACTTCGAATCTTTTTCTATTTACTTTATGTAACGCCCCTTACCCGTTTTCCACATCGAAACAGGGTACGAGGTATTACCAGCTCATAATATATATCATTAAATGAAACCGAAATAGAAATATGTCATCCAAATAGATAATGTATCATTATAACATATGTCTTGAACAATATTAGCCAACTTCAATGGCTTATACAAAATAATTTTGTTAAATAATGTAACTAATATTTTAAACCTAGGCAATTATGACACGTAACAAAATAACGAAGCCTACTATACATGCCATAATTCAAAAGAAACGTTTAGTTCAAATACCCAAAAGTATTGATAGTGTGGTAGATCTTCAACGATTCTTAACTCTCGAGCAATGCCGGACGACACTATAAGACAAAAGAGAGAAAAGAAAGTAAGCTTATATAGCTTAGTAAGTAAGTCTATAAATAATAATTAAAGAATCTAATATGTTTACACATTAACTCAAGTGTATCTACTTTTAATTTCAATATTTACTCCACTTTGATTGAGCTGTCTCTCCTGCATCATGTTCACTAAATAAATCATAACTCGAGTTACAAAACTCAAAATTCAAATCCGTAAAATTTTTCTGAAACTAGACTCATATAACTTCTTACTAATTTTTTTCTAGAATTTTTCGTCCAGCCAATTAGTAAAGTTTATTAGTTAAAGTTTCCCCTATTATACAGCTCGACTGATTTGACATCTGTTCACTACGAGTTGAATTTCTTCCAGTACACAATTCAAATAGCCATAAAACATATTTCATTTAAAACTAGACTCAATAATGAATCTAGAAATATAAACTATATTTCTTAATTATTTTTTTACAATTTTAATGATTTATCAAAGTCAGAACAGGGGATCACATAGTCAATCTGAACAAGTCACACACAAATATAAATATCTCAAAATATAGAGTTCCTTTTCTTTCTATGTTTCTTTTATATGAAAATAGACTCATTGAGCTTTAATTTCATATCTCATTCAACCTGTAATTAAATTTATACTATTTCTGGTGATTTTTCAAATTTACATCACTGCTACTGTCCAAAGCATTATTATTGCAAATTCACTCTTTCAAAGTTTCTTTGTATTAACCTCACTTAGCATACATATCACAATTCGTTTTCACCACATTTCATACATCACAAGTATAAGTCCATGATTACAATGCCACCGTAAAATTATCCCGTTGAACAATTCGGATCAATCCTCGATACTTGATGGTTTCAGCACACTGCCCTACTATCATATTTCATATAATTCGGCTCTCTTGTACACATGGTGAACACTTAGTACCACCCATGTGACCTAGCCAATTTATCTCGTAGCTTTCTTGTCTACATGGTGTCCTTCACTTGGAATCACACATATGACTTAGCTACATTTATCTTTCCCGTAGCTCTCTTGTCTACATGGGATACGTCCCGTATCATACATGTGACATAGCTACTACATAGTATCTCGTAGCTCTCTTATACACATGGGGTGCACTCAGCACCATACATGTGACCTAGCTACGCTCCATCAATATTATTCAATCTTTCTGAATGTTCGACCGGGATTTCTCTCTCTATTACTTATTTCCATTCCTCCAATAGTCGATTTATGTTTCAAAATTAGCTAAAATACATATAATAGGCTGAAATATAAAAATGTAAATGAAGTTAATGTATTATTTACATACAAACTTACCTCGGTGCAAAATATAGAAATTTTGCAATTTAGTCCAAAACCTTTTCCTTCCCCCGTTCAAGATCGATTCCACGCCTTTCTTGATATATAACAACACATTTAGCTCATTTAACACTCATACTATTTATTTCAATCCAAAAATCACATTATGGAAAAATTATATTTTTGCCCCCTAACTTTTACAAAATTATGATTTTGCCCCTACGCTCGAGAATTTAATTTCAGCCCTTATTATTATGTTTTGTGACATGCTGATCATTTTTCCCTTCTATGAAGACATCAAATTCTCACTCTAACACATAGTTATGAACAATAGGTATTTTTACTGATTATGCCGTTTTGCTCGTTTTCGCTAAAAATTGCTTAGAAAAGATCGTTCTCCTAACTTCAAACATTCATATTCTACCATTAAACATCAATATACATGCATATCATTCATGGGTAAAATTTTAAACATAAACCCTAGCTCAAAATAATGGTAGAAATAGGTAGACCGAGGATTTCAAAAATGTAAAGAACATTAAAAACGGGGCTTGAATGAACTTACTATTGAGCTTGAAAGCTTGGGAAAAACCCTAGCTATGGAGAACATGTAAGTTTCGACCAAGCTTGAATGAAGATGAACACATTTTTGTGTTATTTTTCCCATTTTATTTCATTTAATATACAAATGACCAAATGCCCTTACTACTAAACTTTCTTAAAATTCCATCCATGTCCTAATTTTTGTCCATATAAAGTATAATGGTCTAATTCCATTTAAGGACCTCTACTTAAAACCCCCATTTCAATCAAGTACTTTATGAACTAGAACACACATTTTTTTACCTATTTCAATTTAGTCCTAAATATCAAATTAAACACCCAATCGATAAAATTTCACAACAAAATTTTCACACAATTATGAAATCATAATATAAACACTAAAACTTAATCAAAATAATTTCTTTCAACCTCGGATTCGTGGTTTCGAAACCACTATTCCATTTTGGCCCTAAATCGGGCTGTTACACTTTATGTATATCAGAAAAAGATTTGAAGTGGATTTCTTGACTCGTGAAATGAAAAAATAGCCTCTGGAGTTTTTTTGTTTTATATTCATCTGAAGGAAATATGAGAAAGAAAACAATAACAGTAAATAAAAGAAATAAAATGAAGGAAATATATTAGACTATAGTAATTTAATACACATAGAAATTAGAAAAATACATAAAAATATTGATTTTTATCAATTTCACGAACAAGATCCAAGAATAAGATTAGTTGATGGAGGGGGAGGGGTAGATCTGGGCATCAACCAGTAGCGAGAGAAGGGATCGCTTCTTACTTGAATTGAAGAGTTCGTTCAAAAAATTCATCTATCTGATTGATGAGCCATAAGACAATTCATGGTTCAGACAACTAGTAAAAATAGAAAAGAATAAACGAATTGAGTTCATGGATTTACCATAAGATTATGATTGAAGATGTGAAAGGTTTATTAGTTAAATGAACTACACGTTGATATGTTCAAATTGATGATTTGTATATTCATGTTAAGATTGTGTTTATTTCATATGAGCTTACTAAGCTATAAAGCTTACTTTGTTTATTTTCTGTGTTTTTTAGTGATTTCAAAGCTAGCTCGGATTCAAGGATCGTCAGAGATTTTGTCACACTATCTAATTAACAATTTGGTACACAACTTTTTTGATTTAAGCTTATACGGGTCATGTACATACCTGTACCATCTCGTACTAATCTCATACACAACCACGTCTTTCATTTACCCATTGAACCATTTGGAATACTATCGGATACATGGGAAACTCGCACCTGAAGTGCCACATATATATAGCCAAAGCTATCTCAATCTCATACCATATATACTACTCACACTAGAGCCATCAACGGGCCTGCTCACACAAGCTGTCAGCCAAGATGTAGCTACATGGTGCTGCTCACACAAGCTTTCAAGTATCCACAACACATGCCAGTATACTCAGCTGCCGATAGGACGTACAGGACCAGCACCCAGATCACATAATCACAATAATACCCTAATAACATGTCATTAGTATCCAAATCTATTCCTAAGGTTCAACCGGGATTTCTAACATAGAATTATCGTTGAATTGTTGTTAAACATGTTTGTAGTCTTGTATTAATAGTTTATGCAATATCAAAGCATTTGAAATATATTTACAATGAAACTTATTACATACGAACTTACCTCAGACGTAAAAACGAATAAATTGATCGATTAGTCGAGAACTTTGTCTTTCGCTTGATCTAGATCCGAGATTTAATTTTCTTGATCTATATAATACCAAATTTAGCTTATTTAATAATCTCTCTATTCAATTTAGTCCATATCACACTTTAAATCACTTTTACATATTTGCCCCTAATGTTTCACATTTTTACAATTTAGGCCTTATTTCATAAAAACACAAATTAATGCAATTTAACCAAAACCCATGCTAGCCGAATTTCAATTAAGTCCCTATCAGCCCATATTTTTCATTTATTTCACATTTTAACACAAAGTTTTCACATTTCACACAAGCATTCAATCATGCTGCAAACATTAAAATAATAATAAAATAATTATTTTGACTTCAGATTTTTGGTCTTGAAACCACTATTCTGATTTGACCAAAAACGGGCTATTACAATTCTCCCCCTTAGGGATTTTCATCCCCGAAAATCTTACCAAAAAAGAAGTTAGCTTCCTCGGGCTCCCACTTAGCCTTTTTGACCCCGTGACGTTGCCATAAGACTTTCACTAAAGCTATGTGTTTATTTCTCAATTCTTTAACCTCTCGAGCTAAAATTTGGATCAGTTCTTTATTGTAAGTCATGTCAGGTTGAATTTCAATCTCTCCCGAAGAAATTACATCTAAAGGATCCGATCTGTATCGACACAACATTGACAAATGAAACACATTATGGATTTTCTCTAACTCAGTCGTTAAAGCAAACCGATATGCCACTGGCTCTTTTCTTTTGATGATTTCATACGGGCCAATGAAACACTGACTCAATTTTCCTTTGCGACCAAATTGAAGTATTTTCTTCCATGAAGATACTTTTAGAAATACTTTGTCACCGATCTAAAATTCAATTTCTTTTCATTTTAAATCTGCGTATGATTTCTGTCGCTCTGAAGCTGTTTTCAGACTGTCGCGAATTACTTTCACTTTATCTTTAGTCTCTTAGATTAAATCAACCTCGTGAATCTTTTTCTCACTCAGCTCAGTCTAATACAATGATGTTCGACATTTACAACCATACAAAGCTTCGTACGGTGCCATCTTTATGCTCATCTGAAAACTATTATTATACGCAAATTCAACCAACGACAAATATTTCTCCCAATTATGTTCGAACTCCAAACACAACAACGAAGCATACCTTTGAGAATCTGAATTACTCTCTCAAACTGACCGTCGATTTACTGATGAAATGTTGTACTAAAATTCAACCTCGTA